>NW_017670965.1:312168-385365 GCF_001879085.1 Nicotiana attenuata
AAGAAATAGAAGAGTTTGCCTTAAGTGAAAAACCAGACTTGAAGAAGTAAAGAATAGGACAATCAGCAACTCAAGTACCAAATAACATAGATAGTTCAAACACTAAACAGGGAAAGGTAGGAATTAGGGACAAGTAGTTCATATGCGAAAGCATATTTGCACACAGGTTAACACCAGAGAAGTACTACAGAACTTAGATAGTCACAACAATAGTCTATCACAAAGTGTTCATGCCATGAGCTTAACAACATCATATTTAAGGGGTGCTAAATAGAGTTACACATTAGGTTTAGGGGAAAGGGTTCAGGATCACATATTAAATAGGTGTCATGCTTATAATGTATTGGGGGTTAGGGGGTAGGGCAGAATAGTAGTAAAAAATGTAAGAAAGCATAGACATGCTGAATTACAGGGTAATCACATGGCAAAATAGGCATGCTAATTGCAAGGGAGGCAGCAGAACCACAAGTAGAAGCATAAGAAAAACAAAAGGAAGTGCAATAGAAATAGAGACATTGTTTTGGAGGTTGTAAATTAAACTGAAAACATACCAGTAAAAATGAGAGAATAGGTGCAGAGTGAGGAGTGAAGAGCAGTACAATAAAGGGAAATAAAGCAGTAGTGAGTAGAGCAGTAGAGTAGTAGAACAATTGAGCAGTAGAGCAATCTAACCACTCAGTTTTGGCTTGCAGCCAACTGAGTATCAAGTAAGAGAGTATGTATATGTGTAAGAGAGAGTTTAGAACAGTGTAATTGTTCGTCTCTTATGCTAAAGAGAGGTAGAGTATTTATAGTTTGAGAACAGGCAGGATAAGGTAATAAGGACTGACTTAACAAAATTATAGAAATAATACAAATCAGAATCAATTAAAGACCCGGACTCCCTTCAATTAGGGAGTCATAGTTCAAACGGGTACAAGTTGTATCAAATAAGGAAAGGGAATTACTTATAAGACTGATTTTACCACAGTAGGAGTAGTAAAAGCATGTGGCATGTAATAAGGACTAAGTACAGAATATTTTGAAGTAAGGAAAGTACACGTTAAATAACTAACAGCATATTTGTGCACATAAATAAGGTAGAGTACAATTTTAATTCTGAAAGTTAGTTCAAAGAATCACGAATGAGATTGAAAGTCACATGGAATCAGCACTAACTAAGGAAAGTATCACAAAAGTAAGGAAGCAATTCGAAAAATTAGTTCCGAATTACAACGAAAATACACAAAATCACAGATTCAGGGGAGATATCGCACGCCTAAGGAGAATACACAAAAAAAATCAATATAAATTATCATGTTAACAATCAATAAAACAAGTAGTCGGACCTATTAAACGATAAATAACATGTTTGAATAAAATCAGAGAAACCCTAAGAACAAATTAGAGCAGGAAGCACAAGAGCATATAGAATATAAATGAGACCTAGAATGTTCATGAGAGACATGCAAACACATCGCAAACAGAATCAAACTTCAAATCAAACCCAGAAGTATTAGGGTTTCTTAACAAAAATGAATCGAGCAAAAGGAAAGACTCAGGTGATGTTTAAACATGCTAAAAATCACAAAGTAATTGCTAAAAATCAGAAAGAAATCATTTTTTGCAAAAGGGTTTTGAAACCCTAGTCTGGAAAATGAGGAAATCGTTTGAAATCAGAGAAATCTTTTGAGGAAAACAGGTGAGAACCTTAAAAGACACATAGATCCATCACAGATGTAAAATGACCGGAGGATTTAAAGCTAGGGTTTTCCAGAAAAGTAGTAGAGATGATAGAATAGGTCAAGAACCCATAGATCCGTAATAAAACAAGAAGAAGTTCTTACTCACAAACAGAAAATGGCGACAGGCTGATAAACAAAGTTCCAAACTGGAACCAGTTGGGGTTCCCTTGAGAAGATCTCAAGGATCCAAGAAATCGAAGAGCGATGGCGTGTGGAAGACCAGGCCTGGTCGGAGAAGACGTAGAGACATCGTAGGAGGAGTTCACGCCGGTGACGGCGACTAGGGTTTGAGTTAGGTCTCAGAGAGAATTTGGAGAGGAAGGGGTTCAAGGGCGGTGCAAATGAGAGAATGGGGTAGGGTTTGGGGGGTCGTTGGATTAAAAAAGGAAAGAAATAACGTGGACCGTTGATCTGGGAGATCAACGGTCGAGATTAAAAAGGGTAGGTTGGGTTCCGGGTTTGGGTATGGGTTAATAGGGTGTGGGTCGGGTTTTAATTGTAAAATTGGGCTGGGAATTGGGGTCCTGATTTGGCTATAATTGAAAGCCAATTTGGCTATAAAATGATATAGGATACATAATTAGCAATTTAAAATACAGGATCCAATTTTATACATATAAAACATAATTATATCTTAAAAGGGCTAACTTTGCAATTATGTGCAATTTAGCTTTAAAAATACTAAATGTAATTGCAAAAAATATATAAAAATTACCTTAGCCATATTTTGCCATAAATATAGAAATCCAATATGAATTATCAAAATAATAATTTTGGAAATAATTATTGGGGATTTTATGGATAAAAAGGGAGAAAATAAATCAATTTAAATCTTTAAAATTATGGGGAAAATAATAAAAACCTTGGGCATGCTTATATATGCATACATATGATATTTCGAAGGTATTTTTGCATATTTAAAAATATAGGGAAAAATTGGGTATCAACAAATCTTTGTTGCAAAAATGCGGCCCCCCATCGCTTATGATAGCCCTTGGAGTACCAAACATTGTGAAAATATTCTTCTTCAAAAACGCCACCACACTTCTCGCTTCATTGTTGGGTAAAGCAACGGCCTTAGCCCATTTGGACCCATAATCAACCGGGACCAAGATATAGGTGTTTTCAAAAGAACTCACAAAAGGACCCATGAAGTCAATACCTCACACATCGAAAATATCAATCCCAAAAATGGTGGTGAGGGGCATTTCATTTTTCTTTGAGATTCCACTGGCCCTTTGACATTCATCACAATGCTTGACGAGATCACTTGCATACTTGTAAAGAGTCGGTCAATAGAAGCTGCAAATTATCACTTTGGCCGTCGTTCTTGCTCCACCATGGTGACCACCATACGGCGAAGAATGACAAGCCCAAGAATTTCACATTGTTCCTCCTCTGGTACACATCTTCTAATCACTCCATCCGTACAAATCCGAAAAAGGTACGGTTCATCCTAATAATAGTCTTGACAATCCCGTTTGAGCTTCTTTATTTGGTTTGAAGAGAACTCATCCGAGATGATACCACTGTGTCACCCAAACTCATACCACAAATATAGGTTGTGAGGCGGTCGAAGCAATAATAAAAACCCAACGCAAGTCGGGGTCGAATCTATAAGGAGTTAGATTTTAGATTAGGTATACACCTAGTATAACTGTAAGATGTGCCCCAAATTACACTTTCACATTTTCAATTGTTGTTTCTACTTCTACTTTTAAGCTATAGATTGTAATTGTAGAGCTAAGAGACAATATTTTTGGTTTTGGTTATTTTTCATGTTATGAAAGATCTAGGGTTGCGACTTCCGCCTAGTTGGTTACCTAACGGATTTAGAGCTTTAGGTCATGTTTGGTTGATCGGGATATAATATAGCAATCACACTCAATTACTCACTCTATACCTCTCGGTAGTTTGAGTGATTTTGCCTGATTTCGCTTTCTCAAGTCCAAACAGGTATTTCACAAAGCAACTGATAAATGCTCTAGTCGGCTCTTACTATCTCTAGGTTCGATCCTTTAATTAGGGCTATCAATTTCTTGAGTTCACCCTAATTCCTAGTTAGCCAAGTTTTCCTAGACTTAGTCTCTCTTTCTCAAGTAGAGACTTAGCCAAATAGGTATGAATCAATGTTTGCAACCATCAATTCTCAAATTCGAGCAAGAACTAGGCTAAATATCATAAACCCAATAAGTAAGCCCTAAATCAATTACCCAATAAGTACCCATACTAGGGTTGAGTCACAACCCTAGCTAATGGTTTAGCTACTCATGGAAAATGAAGAAATTAAAGAAGAAACTAAGATAGAATTCATAATACTTGATTAAGGAAAGAAATCTATTATTTAAAAGCTAATCTAGCACAATTTTACCCAATACAGTAAATAAAAACGGCTCAGGTGCTCCCAACTTACAAAACATGACATAAAAATGACAAAAAGTTCTATTTATACTAAGTTGAAAATATGTAACAAAATTTCCCCTGCGGAGGTTGTGCGGCTGCACAATTCTGTGTGCGGTCCGCATGTTGAGATTGACTGGTCAATCAGGCTTTCTACGGTCGCATAAAATTGGAATGCAGTCGCACATCATTTAATTGTGCGGACAGCACATTTCTGAGTGTGGCCGCACACTTGAACTTGGACTGGAGCTGGCCTTCATTACACGGACCGAACATTTATGAGTGCAGCCGCATTTTGGCCTCCTGCGGCCGCACAATAATAGTGCGGTTCGCACATCTTCAATCTTTCATATACATGGCTCTTTGATTCTGCTCTTCTGCGTGCGGTCGCACAATTATAGTGTGGTCCGCACACCTTCAATCTCCCAACATGCAAGTTCTTTGAAGCTTGTTTTTTGTGGACGCACAATAAGTGTACGGTCTGCACTTTGTGAGGATTTTCTATCTATGCTCCTTCAGAGTTTGCGGCCGCACACAATATTGTGCGGTCCGCACTGTGGCCCTTTTTGCCTTGTTTTGGTCCTTGTCCAATTTTTCTCCTTTTTGAGTTGATTTTCACTTCTTTGTCTCGTTTCCCAATATTCCTACAAGAAAGCACATTTCATTAGTTCTCGGAGTAACTTTAAGCATTTTTGAGCTACAACGCAAGTAAAAGAGAGCAAATAAGCAGTCAATGTCCATACTTATGAACTCCCCCAAACTTAACCTTTTGCTTGTCCTCAAGAAAATATGGTAATTCCCACCTCCACAAGATAAGAACTATTTCAGCTATCCTAAGGTGAATCAATCACACATCAATTAGGACCAATAATTACCCATAACACGTATGAATTATCAACAACGCAATGATTTGAGTTTTTGAGTACAATAGTTCTAATGTGACACTAGAGCATCAAGAGTTGACTTTATTCATCAAGGAAGCTCTCACTTTCAAGTAGGTAATTGTGGATCCCAAACTCCTTCTCCTCTACTCTCTGTTAGCATATCTCACTTTAGAATATAACACTCAATTCAAGGATTGTGAAAAGTTCTCTCATCTCTCTCAAAAGAATGTTACAAGTACGGCTTTAAGTACCATATGCTTGCCCCTCATGTAAATCTCCACTAATGTAAGCTCACTCAACTTGAAATCATGTAGGGCTTTTTCGGGATGTAATGAAGTCTTTTTGGATCAAGGTAGGACTTGATTGAATAGAATGGGTTCATCTTTCCTTAAGCACTCCATTTTCTCTTTTTGGATCATACTTTGTTGGCTCTTTGAGTCAATTTCTTTTTCCTCAGGGGAACTAGAGAGATGTAAC
Organism: Nicotiana attenuata; assembly: GCF_001879085.1. Lineage (NCBI taxonomy): Eukaryota > Viridiplantae > Streptophyta > Magnoliopsida > Solanales > Solanaceae > Nicotiana > Nicotiana attenuata. Next base: position 317,654 of record NW_017670965.1, read on the forward strand.
GTCACTCTTTCTTGGTCATGACATTCATTTTTCTCCTTTTCTATTTACTCCATGCCTTTCATCCTTGTTTATCTTTGAATCCCTTCAACTTTTTACTTTATTCACTTTATTTTTGGCATTTTTCTTTTCGTTCTTTTTTTTCTTTTCTTTGCCTTCCCTTTTCTTCATTTCTTTCTCTTCTTTGTACCTTTATATCACTTTCAAACTCCTCGTATCTCCCCCAAACTTATGTTTTTGCCAATTGTTTCTCAAGAATGCTAAGTAAAGATCGGGTGCCAAGAGAGGGTGATTACAAAACGGATAAAGGCTTGTAACGTGGTTATTGAAAGAAAAAGGGCTTAGGCTCAAATGGGTTTACTAGGGATATCACATTGGTAGACTATGGAAGATTTCAAATTTCAAATTGGATCAAGGAGAGCCTACAATCATTTCTCAAGCCAAGCTACACTTAGAATTTCTCTAGAAAAACATTCGGGGCAAGTTCTAGACTATTAGCACGGGTACTTGGACTTGCAATTCAATATCTCACCTCTCACGCTACTGGATTGCTAAAGAGAACAGAGTCGAGGGCCCACAACAACCCTAGTTAAGATTGAGAATCACAAATGGCTCGACTGAACCACTCGATGACTGCTTAAGTCAACAAGAGTCAAAAGATCATAAGTAGAGCTTTTTTCTGCCAACAACTTGTTGTTAACCATACGGCCATAATGTGTTGGTACCAAGTGAAGCATGCTTGAGACCCTTTTATTCTTTACTACTATTTTTGCCTAAACATAAAAGAAAACGGACTCAATCCCTTAAGAAGGTTGTCACACCATCCATCATTGGGAAGAGCCACCCGGTTCACACAAAACCCACATTTGGAAAGAACCGTGGCATTAAGAAAACCAAAGGATTATTGTTCACTCAAACAAAAAAAAGAAGCGAACAAATCAAAAAGAAGCTACTAAAGTGAATAAGACGTTATACTACTAAGAAAGACAAACTAAAGAAGCTATGAAATAAACTACAGAAAGTAAGACAAATGAATATACAAACCGAGGGGAAAATGAATATATACATCAAGGGGAAAAGGAGGAATATATACATAACCAAAGAGAAAATAAAGATAAAAGAAAAAGAGTATTAGAGTTATTACAGGCCAATGTCAATGTCAAATCAATCAAAATATACCACCCCCCTAAATAAAAATAAGCATTGTCCCCACAGCTTAACAAAAATAAGAACAAAGAAGGGTAGAGAGTTAAGAGAACTCCCTATGTGGTCTCAGTCTGCATGGCATCCTCAGCACACTCGGTCTCCTCCAACTGTATCTCATCATCAGCTGGCTCAGGGACAACAGGGTTGCTGAGCATCTGGATCATCTCCTCAGCGGTATGGGCAGTAATGTCCGGCTCCTCAAACTGGCCGGCTGCTACCTCTGATGCCTCGGTACTGCCGGTGCTGCTGGTGCTGTCTCCATAAGAAGGTCAAGAGGGATATCTCCAACTGATGTAAGCTTGGCTACCTGTTTGCTCAATCTGTCCACTGACTTCTTTGATGCATGAGATTTCCTCATCTTCTTAACGTGTTTGCCCAAATCCTCAATAGCTTTCCCGTGTGCCACCACTATAGCCATGATTGTCTTCTGGTTTTCCAGAATCTTCTTCAATGTTTCCTCCACTGATGGAGGTACCTGTGGTGCTGCTAGGCCAGAAGACTGTGCTGCAACAGCACTGGATATGTCAAACAGCTTTGAAGTAGCTACCTACATCCAGTTGTTGAGACTCGTCAATGTCTGGAAGACTTGCAGCTCAGTCTGTGGATAAGTGGATGAGGCTGGCACTGATAATGAAGCTGATGGTCTAGAAGAAGAGGTGGTGGCTTGTCTGCTGTCCCGGTGGAAGGACCAGCTGCTGTGGAAGGCATGGCATCTGTGGAAGGCTCAGCAGCTGAATCCGTAACTACTACCGTTGCCTCCTCAGACTGGCTGGCGGAGGTAGTTTCCTTACCCTTGAACTTTAGGTTGTCAGCACTCTGCAGGTGGTACCATGAGAAAGGCTTATTTTCCTTTACCTTTGTATCATATTGCCTCGGCTCCAGCTTTTGATTGTTGAAATACTCTGTGAGGAAGTTTGGGTAAGGGTAGGATCTCTCATCTTTCTGGACAGCTAATGTGATGTTGGTTGACGATATGGCACCCACATTGATCAGGTACCCAGCCATAACAGAATCCACCAGAACTGCTCGGGGAAGTGGGAGGTTGTTCTCATTCAGATACGGGTCAATACGGCTGCACATAGAAGTCTGCCACCCTTTAGCTTCAAAATTTAGGGTGGCCTGGACTATGGGAACCCCTACTGTTAGCCACGGGGGTGGCCGTCCTCGAGCAGCCAAAATCTCTGCTAGCCACGGGCGAGCTGCATCACCTATAGCAAGCTTTTCCAAATATTGGACTGCCTCTACTTCTTCAAATCCCACATACGTGTTCAAAGAGCAGGCAGCGAATCGGACTTTCAGATTTGTCATTTTTGTTATCTTGGTACCCTTCTTTATGTGATCGATATTGGCAAAAAAATTCCTTAGCTCATTTGCATCGATGACACTGTGGGTGAACCACCTCCATCCCTTTCACTCCCGGAACTATCTAAGGGCATTTGGATTGTGAATGTCCAAATCCTTCATTAAGAACTGTCTCTCAAGTGAAGCGATCTCTGGGGCCACCACTCTCTGAATTTGTTGAAGGCAGTTAAACTGGCGAATCTGTCTTCCCACATCTCCTTATTCTTCGACCTCTCAAGGCCTCCCACTCGAGTGTCACCTCCTCTACCATCATCAGGAACATCGTCATCATCATCTAAATCAATTGGTGTAGGAGGAGTGTGTGTAGAGGAGGGCTCTGAACCTTGGCTACCAACATCCGAACCCTTAGAAGAACTTTCTAAGGTGGAGGATTCATCACGGAGTTGGTATCTCCCTTGAACTTGTTGTGATTGGGTTTCCGGTTGTGCTTGTACAGAGTTGCCCTCTGAGGCTTCCCTAAATGGGGCATATTCACTGGTGTCTGATGATCCCAGGACTCTGTTAGCCATATCCTTCTCGTTTATTGCTCTATGTATGGCAAGTGGTAAGTTAGTCTTTCCTCGGCCTCAGCCTCGAGAGGGTTCAACTCTCCCTTTAGATGTGTCGCCTCTACCACCTGATCTAAACATTGTCTGCAATACAAGGAACATAGGTTAGTTGATTTTAAAACAATTAAAGCATTTAAAGAATAATTGCAGAAAACAGTCATCAAAGAGATAGTGCGGACCGCACAATTCTATGTGGGGCCGCAGACTGTCTAGTGCGGACCGCACAATTCTGAAGTGCGGTCGCACACCCTGAAGTGCGGACCACATAAATGTGAGTGCGGCCGCATATCCTCAAGTGCGGACCGTACAATTTTGAGTGCGGCCGCACAAGTCCAAACCTGAGTTTCTGATTCTCTGAAGCTTAAAAGTGCGGTTGCACATATTTTTATGCGGCCGCACAATTTTTCTACGAACTGCAAAATTGTGAGTGCGGTCTGCACATTTCAAGCACCAACTTTACCCTATTTAACATCTATGCGGACCGCACAAAAATGTGTGTGGCTGCACAATTCAAACTGTGACGGCACTACACTTAGGGTTCTTGCAATTTTTTCATAAATTAAACATAGTGTGCAGAAATTGACAATATTAGGGGTCTAGCCAATACCTAATGAACATATATGAAACTACCCACATGATTTTGAAGCACGTATTAAGCATATTTGACATTTTTAGGCCTAAAAATAACTAAACTAATCAAAGAAAACAAAAACAAAGATTAAGAAAAATGAACAAAAATCTAACATGGATTGAACATACCAGTAGTGAATGATGCAGGTGAGGATCTAACTTGATGAATTGAGTGTGATTTGTGAACATTTTTTCTTAGGATGCACAGTGTTTTCTAGGGCTTGGGAGTTCAGAGAGCATAAAGTGTGAATAGTGGTGAAAAGCCGTATTTATACTTTGACCAAGTCGGTCCAGAAATTACCTGAGTGTGGCCGCATAATTTATAGTGTGGTCCGCACTCTTTACCTGTACATGAATTGAGCTCTGCGGTCCGCACAAAAATGAGTGCGGCCGCATATCCTTGTATGGTCCGCATACTTTTGTGTGCGGCCGCATTTTGGCCACTATCCTGCAAATTCCAACATCAAAGAGTTGGTGATTTTGGATCTCCAGTTGTGCGGCCACAGACCCTTCTCTGCGATTGCAACATTTTTGTGCGGTCCGCACAATTTTGGTGTGGTCCGCATAATTTCAACACTTGGCCAAATTTTTTCCAGGTATAGTCCCTGCAATGCACACCCATTCCTACATAGACTTCAAAACTAGTTAGCACAAAACAATGCCTTCTAATGAAAGAGAACAAGAAAAATAAAAAAACACATGGGTTGCCTCCCAAGAAGCACCTGATTTAACATCATGGCACGACGCAGATGACCAATCATTTGAAATGAAGAACCGCCACAATATGGCCATCATCAACCTTGCCAAGATAATGTTTAACCCGGTGCCCATTGACTCTAAACACCTCATCGTTCTTATTTTTCAAATCTAGAGCACCAAAGGGGTTTACATTCACCACTTCAAAAGGGCCACTCCATTTTGACTTCAACTTGCCCGGAAACATCCGTAACCAGGAATTGAACAATAGCACACGATCACCCTCTTTAAACTCCTTTTTGTGGATGTACTAGTCATGGAGGTACTTCATCTTTTCCTTGTAAAGGGCCGAGCTTGTGTAGGCATGATACCGAAATTCATCTAGCTCATTCAACTGTGCCACTCTTAGGTTTACGGCGACATCCCACTCAAGGTTCAACTTCTTCAAAGACCACATGGCCTTATGCTCAAGTTCCGCTGGAAGATGACACACCTTCCCAAATACCAATCAATATGGAGACATCCCAATCGGTGTTTGTAGGCCGTTCTATAAGCCCAAAGAGTATCATCAAGTTTTCTTGACCAATCCGTCTGGTTGGCGTTCACAGTCTTTGACAGAATACTCTTGATCTCTCGGTTGGAGACTTCAACTTGTCTGCTTGCTTGAGGATGGTAGGGGGTCGATACTTTGTGAGTGACACCATACTTTGTGAGTAAGGTACCAAAAGCCTTGTTGCAAAAATGCGATCCTCCATCACTAATAATGGACCTAGGAGTACCGAATCTTATAAAGATGTTCTTCTTCAAAAATGCCACCACACTTCGAGCTTCGTTGTTGGGTAAAGCCATGGCTTCAACCCATTTAGACACATAGTCCACAGCTACCAAAATGTAAGTGTTCCCACAAGATCTCAAGAACGGTCCCATGAAATCAATACCCAAAACATCAAATATATCAATTTCCAAGATGGTGGTGAGGTGCATCTCATTCTTCTTAGAAATCCCACCGGCCCTTTGACACTCATCACAACGCTTGACTAGATCACTAACGTCCTTGTAGAGAGTAGGCCAATAGAATCCACAACTCAACACTTTTGTTGCCGTTCTCGCTCCACCATGGTGACCACCATACGGTGAAGAGTGGAAAGCCTCCATAATTCCCATTTATTCTTCCTCCGGCACACATCGTCGGATCACACCATCTGTACATATCCGAAAAAGATATGGCTCATCCCAATAATAGTTAAGGCAATCCCGTTTGAGCTTCTTCCTTTGGTTTAGAGAGAACTCATTCGGTAAAAATGCCACTCACAAGATAATTTGCTAAGTCAGCAAACCACGGCATCCCGCTTGAAATGGCTTATTGCTCGTCGAGGAAGGAGTCATTGATCTCAAGGCTGTCATGTGGCCTCCCCTCCTCCTCCAATCGGTACAAGTGGTCCGCCACTTGATTTTCACTACCCTTGAGGTCTTGAATCTCTAGATCAAACTCTTGCAATAGAAGCACCCACCGCATCAACCTTGCCTTAGAATCTTTCTTGCTCATCAAGTACCGAAGCACCATGGTCGGTGTCAACAATCACCTTTGTACCCATCAAATACGGGCGGAACTTATCCATAGCAAAAACAATAGCAAGTAGCTCTTTTTCGGTCACTGTGTAGTTGACTTGGGCTTCATTCATGGTCTTGCTAGCATAGTAGACCGGATGGATGATTTTTTTGATACGTTGCCCCAAAACTGCTCCAACCGCCACATCACTAGCGCCACACATGAGCTCAAAAGGTAGACTCCAATCTGGTGCGGTGATAATAGGAGTAGTAGTCAACTTGAACTTGAGCAATTCGAATGCCTTTATACAATCTTCGTTGAAATGGAACTTGGAATCCTTCTCCAAAAGTTTACACAAAGGGTTTACCACCTTGAAAAAGTCCTTGATGAATCGGCTATAGAACCTCGCATGACCCAAGAAGCTCCTCACTCCCTTCACGGATAGGGGAAGGGAGTTCGGAGATCACTTCAATTTTGGATTTATCAACCTTAATACCATGCTTTGAAATTTTGTGATCGAGGACAATACCTTCCTCGACCATAAAGTGACATTTCTCCCAATTCAACACCAAATTTGTCTTCTCACATCTAGCCAAGACCCTATCCAAATTGTTCGAGCAATCATCAAAGGAATTCCCAACTACAAAGAAATCATCCATGAAGACCTCAAGAATATCCTCCACCATGTCGGTGAAGATAACCATCATACACCATTGAAAAGTCGCTGGTGCATTGCATAACCCAAATGGCATCCACGAGAATGGGAAAGTACTATAGGGACAAGTGAAAGTGGTCTTCTCTTGGTCCTCAGGAGCAATAAGAATTTGATTGTAGCCGGAGTATCCATCAAGGAAGCAATAAAAAGCACGTCCGGCCAACCTACAAGCATTTGATCAAGAAATGGAAGCGGGAAATGATTTTTTCGAGTGACTTTGTTGAGCTTCCTATAGTCCATGCACACTCTCCACCCGGTGACAGTTCTTGTGGGGATCAATTCATTCTTGTCATTTTTTATCACAGTCATGCCCCCTTTCTTTGGGACACATTGCACCATAGAGGTCCACGGGCTATCGAAAATGGAGTAAACAACCCCAGCATCCAATCATTTTATGTTCTCCTTCTTCACTACCTCTTGCATTGCTTCATTTAATCTTTTTTGATGTTCAACGGAGGGTTTGGCTCCCTCTTCCAAGATAATCTTGTGCCTGTAAAATGCGGGGCTTATACCCCGAATATCCGCCAATGTCCATCCTATAGCTTTCTTCCTCTTTTTGAGCACCGCCAAAGTAGAATCTACCTGTACGTTAGTCAAACAAGAGGAAAGAATAACAAGTAAAGTGGAACAAGGGCCAAGAAACTCATACCTGAGATGTGAAGGCAAAGGCTTTAACTCCAAAGTGGGAGGTTCCTCGATTGAGGGCTTTGTTGGAGGAGTCTTCCGGTTCTCAAGATCTAAGGACAATTTTCGGGGTTCATAAGCATATGACCCCATTCCTTGCAAAGCATTGACAGATTCCACAAAGCTTTCCTTCTCATCATCATCATGATTAAGCAAGACAACCTCCAAGGTATCCTCAACATTCATCACAACATTAGCATCATCAACAATAACTTCAGTCACTAAGTCCACAAACGAACATACTTCGTTGCTATTCGGTTGCCTCATCGATTTGCACACATGGAAGACCACCTTTTCATCACCCACCCGGAAAGTGAGCTCACCGGCTTCCACATCAACAAGAGCCTTCCTCGTATCAAGGAAAGGTCTACCCAAAATAATAAGCACCTCATAGTCCACTTCGCAATCAAGAATCACAAAGTCCGCCGGGAGGATGAACTTGTCAACACAAACCAACACATCATCAATAATACCCATTGGTCTCTTCATAGTACGATACCCCATTTACAACCTCATAGATGTGGGTCTTGGTTGCCAAATTCCCAAAGTTTTGAACACCGAATAGGGAATCAAGTTGATACTCACCCCAAGATCACATAAAGCTTTGGCAAAGTCGGCACTCCCAATAGTGCAAGGGATTGTGAAAGCATCGGGATCTTCCAATTTCGAAGCCATTGAGTGCACAATAGCACTCACTTGATGTGTCACCTTGATAGTCTCACAATTCATTGATCTTTTCTTTGTCACCAAATCCTTCATGATCTTTGCATAACCTGACATTTTCTCTAAAGCCTCAACCAATGGTACATTGATAGACAAACTCTTCATCATGTCAATAAACTTTTTGAATTGGTTCTCGCTATTTTGCTTGGCAAACCTTTGGGGATATGGAGGAGGAGGCCTTGGCATTGGTGCCTTAGCCTTTGGCACTACCGGTTCTGGCATCTCAATTACGTGTTCCCTACACGGGTTCACTTCTTCTTGCGTCTCCTCCACATTTTCATCAATATCAATTCTCACTTCTTCATTAGCTTGAACCACATTGCTTGGAATTTCATCTTCTTGTACTACTACATCATCATCCACAATTCCTTTTTGATTTGAGGTAGTTGCATCTCTACCTTTTCCACTTCTTGTAGTCACGGCCATAGCATGTCCCGTATTATTTCCGACCTTTGGGTTCACCATCATATCACTTGGTAGTGCCCCCTTAGGATGAGTGTTCAAAGCTTGCGAGATTTGGCCCAGTTGAACTTCCAAATTGCGAATAGAAGTGTTGTGAGAGGCTAGTTGAGCATTGGAGTCGGCATTCTTCTCCATCACCTGTTTAAACATTTTCTCAATACTACCTATCTCGTTGAGAAGTGCTTAAAAGTTGAGAAGGATAGGGAGGTGGGTTGCTCGGTTGTTGAAACATTGGGGGCCTTTGAAAACCCGACCCCCGGTTGTTGTTGTTGTTCCACCCTCCTTGGTTATTACCTCCCCAATAGCCTTGATTGCTGCCACTCCAATTGCCTAGGCTATTTTGGCCATTCCAATTTCCTTGATTTCCTTGATTGTTCTAATTCCCTTGGTTTCTTTGATTGTTCCATCCACCTTGATTGTTTGAATTCCAATTTCCTTGATTTCCTTGTGACTGCCATTGTTGTTGATTTTGTCCTTGATCATTGCTTCTTTGGCCTTGATAATTGTTGACATATTGCACTTCTTTTTCTTGCTCATTGAATGAATCGCCCTGGTCATACCCACAATAATCTTGCATGAATTGTTCCGAACGGCTTTGAATTTGTTGACCTTTTGTATCGTCTCTTGTTTATCATCATATTCACACCTTCCATCGCATTCACTTGTTTCGGCCCTTGAACTTGTTGAAGGTGAGCTTTGGCCAATTGATTCATTGTAGTTATCAACTCGGCAATAGCTTGCCCATGATCATGTAACTCCTTATGTAGGTGAATGACATTTGGGTCACCTTGAGGAACATTGGCTCTACTTTGCCATGCCGATGAGGTATCCGCCATCTCATCCAATGTTTCACAAGCTTCGCCATAAGGCGTGTTCATGAAGTTCCCACCAGCGAATTGATTTACCACACATTGATTTGTTTTGTTGATCCCCCTGTAGAAGGTTTGTTGGATCATGGCCTCGGTCATATCGTTATTCGGGCACTCTTTAATCATGGTATGATATCTTTCCCAAATCTCATACAATGGCTCATTGGGCTCTTCCTTGAACGCAAGAATCTCACCCCGAAGTGTCGCCATATGCCCCAAAGAGAAGAATTGGCAATGAATTTTTCCGCCAACTCATCCCATGTATGGATGGAATGATTAGGCAATATCTCTAACCAGTCTAATGCCTTTCCTCGCAGAGAAAAGGGAAATAGCCTCAACCGTAGCGTGTCCTCGGAGACATTGATTTGCTTGCTCCCCCAACAAGTATCGACGAACCCTTTGATATGCTTGTATGCATTTTGACTCGGATCCACGGCGAAGAATCCCCGTTGCTCAAGTAGTGTAAGCATCACATTGGTGATTTGGAAGTTTCCTGCCCTAATGCGGGGCAGGACTATAGCACTTGCATAACCATCATCGGCAACACCCGGTGCACTACTACTCTTGGTGGAGGTGGGGGGGGAGGGGAGGGGGGACGGGAACATTATCATGAGGCGGTCGGCCTCGCCTATCTGCTTGAGGTTCAAGAGGAACCTCATCAACTTGGTCATCATCCACGTCCTCCCCCATTGGAAAATTCTCGATGGGCTCATTGTTGATAGCCATTCTCGTACCTAAAATCAATTGAAAAACAGAGTCAGTGGATCGAAAGGAAAAGAAGACAAATCACACAAAAACCTAGATATATAGCTAAATCCGTTTTACTCCCCAGCAACGGCACAAAAAATTGGTGTCGCCCAAACTCACACCACAAATATAGGTTGTGAGGTAGTCGAAGCATCAATAAAAACCCAACACAAGTTGGGGTCGAATCCACAGCGAGTTAGATTTTGGATTAGGTATACACCTAATGTGACTGTATGATGTGCCCCAAATTACACTTCCACATTTTCAATTGTTGTTTGTACTTCTACTTTTAAGCTATTGATTGTAATTGTAGAGCTAAGAGATAATATTTTTGGTTTTGGTTGTTTTTCAAGTCATGAAAGATCTAGGGTTGCGACTTTTGCCTAGTTGGTTACCTAAAGGATTTAGAGCTTTAGGGCATGTTTGGTTGATCGGGAAACAATATAGCAATCACACTCAATTACTCACTCTATACCTCTTGGTAGTTTGAGTGATTTTGCCCGATTTGGCTTTCTCAAGTCCAAACGGGTATTTCACAAAGCAAGTGATAAATGCTCTAGTCGGGTCTTACTATCTCTAGGTTCGACCCTTTAATTGGGGCTATCAATTTCTTGAGTTCACCCCAATTCCTAGTTAGCCAAGTTTTCCTAGACTTAGTCTCTCTTTCTCAAGTAGAGACTAAGTCAAATAGGCATGAATCAATGTTTGCAACCATCAATTCTCAAATTCGAGCAAGAACTAGGCTAAATATCATAAACCCAATCATAAATAAGCCCTAAATCAATTACTCATTAAGTATCCATACTAGGGTTGCGTCACAACCCTAGCTAAGGGTTTAGCTACTCATGGAAAATGAAGAAATTAAAGAAGAAACTAAGATAGAATTCATAATACTTGATTAAGGAAAGAAAACCTAATTTTTAAAAGCTAGTCCAGCACAATGTTACCCAATACAGTAAATAAAAATGGCTCAGGTGCTCCCAACTTAAAAAACATGACCTAAAAATGACAAAAAGTTCTATTTATACTAAGCTGAAAATATCTAATAAAATTGCCCCTACGGAGGTTGTGCGGCCGCACAATTCTGTGTGCGGTCCGCATGTTGAGATTAACTAGTCAATTGGGCTTTCTGCGGTCGCATAAAATTGGAATGCGGCCGCACTTCATTTAATTGTGCGGACCGCACATTTCTGAGTGTGGCCGCACACTAGAACTTGGACTGGAGCTGGCCTTCATTACGTGGACCACACATTTATGAGTGCGGCCACATTTTGGCCTCCTGCGTCCGCACAATAATAGTGCGGTCCGCATATCTTCAATCTTCCAAAAACATGGCTCTCTGATTCTCCTCTTCTGCGGACTACACAATTATGAGTGCGACCGCACTTGGCATCCTGCGGCCGCACAATAATAGTGCATTCCGCACACTTTCAATCTCCCAACATGCAAGTTCTTTGAAGCTTGTTTTTTGCCGCCGCACAATAAGTGTGCGGTCCGCACTTTGTGAGGAAATTCCATTAGTGCTCCTTTAGAGTTTGTGGTCGCACACAATATTGTGTGGTCCGCACTGTGGCCCTTTTTGCCTTGTTTTTGTCCTTGTCCAATTTTTCTCTTTTTTTAGTTGATTTATATTTCTTTGGCTCGTTTCCCAATATTCCTGCAAGAAAGCACAATTCATTAGTTCTCGGGAGTACTTTTAAGCATTTTTGAGCTAAAACGCAAGTAAAAGAGAGCAAATAAGCAGTCAAAGTCCCTACTTATCAACCACTTACAAGAAAATTTCCTAGATCCGCGAACCATGGCACCTCTTTCACTGAAATTTCCAAGAGTTTCTCATCGGGGAAGGAGTCATTCATTTCAAGGCCATCATGCGGCCTCCCCTCCTCATCCAAATGAGACAAGTGGTCTGCCACTTGGTTTTCACTTCCTTTTTGATCTTGGATGTCTATATCAAACTCTTGAAACAGAATCACCCATCTCATTAACCAGGCTTTAGAATCTTTCTTGCTCATAAGATAAGGAAGTGCCGCATGATCCGTATGGACAATCACTTTTGCACCCATCAAGTACGGGCGGAACTTCTCAATAGCAAACACAATGGCAAGGAGCTCTTTCTCTATAATGGTGTAGTTGACATGGGCAATATTCACGGCCTTACTTGCATAATAGACCAGATGAAAAATCTTGTTGATGCGTTGCCCCAAAACAGCCCCTACCGCTACATCACTTGCATCGCACATGAGCTCAAAAGGAACACTTCAATTTAGAGAGGTGATAATGGGAGTAGTAGTCAATTGAACTTTAGAAATTCAAAGGCTCTCATGAAATCATCATTGAAGTGGAACTTAGCATCTGTCTCCAATATCTTGCACAATGGGTTCACCATATTACCAAAATTCTTGATGAAACGCCGGTAAAATCCCTCGTGGCCTAAGAAACTCCGCACATTTTTCACCGAAGTTAGAGGTGGAAGTTTAGAATCACCTCAATCTTTGCCTTATTGACTTCAATGCCATTGTTTGAGATCTTGTGGCCAAGGACAATGCCTTCCTCGACCTTAAAAATGACATTTCTCCCAATTGAGCACCAAGTTTCTTTCTTCACATCTTGCCAACACTTTATCCAAGTTTGCGAGACAATCATCAAAAGAATTCCCGACTACCGAGAAGTCATCCATGAAGAATTCAAGTTAATCCTCCACCATATCTGTGAAGATCTCCATCATACACATTTGAAAAGTCGTCAGTGCATTCGCAACCCAAATGGCATCTGCGAGAAAGCGAAAGTACTGTAAGGACATGTAAGGTAGTTTTCTCTTTATCCTCCGAAGCAATAAGAATTTAGTTGCAGCCAGAATACCCATCAAGGAAACAATAGAAAGCACGGCCGACCAATCTATCAAGCATTTGATCTAGGAAGGGAAGAGGAAAATGGTCCTTCCTTGTGACTTTGTTGAGCTTACGATAGTCCATACAAACTCTCCACCCGGTCACCGTTCTTGTAGGAATCAACTCATTCTTATCATTGGTGACCACCGTCATGCCCCCTTTCTTTGGACACATTGAACCGGAGAAGTCCACAAACTATCGAAAATGGGGTAAACAACCCCGGCATCCAACCACTTGATGATTTCCTTTTTGACAACCGCTTGCATGGCTTCATTGAGTCTCTTTTGATGTTCAATAGATGGTTTGGCACCTTCCTCCAAGTTAACCTTGTTCATGCAAAAAGCGGGGCTTATACCCCGAATATCCTCCAATATCCATCCAAGCCTTCTTCCTCTTTTGTAGCACCTCCAATGTAGAGTCTACCTGCACGTTAGTCAAATAAGAGGAAAGAATAATCAGTAAAGTAGAAGAAGGTCCAAGAAATTCATACCGAAGATGTGGAGGCAATGACTTCAACTCCAAGATGGGGTGCTCCTCAATTGAAGGATTTGTTGGAGGAGTTGTCCTATTTTCAAGATCCAAGGACAGTTTTAGAGTTCATAAGTATACGACCCCATCTTTGCAAAGAGTTAGCGCATTCCATGAAGCCCTCCATCTCTTTATCATCAAAGTTGAGCAAGACGGCCTCCAATGTATCATCAACATTCATCACAACACTTGTTTCATCCACAATCACATCGGTCACCAAGTCCACGAAAGAGCACACCTCATTGCTATTGGGTTGCCTCATAGACTTACACACATGGAAAACAACTTTTTTATCACCAACCCGGAAGTTAAGTTCTCCAGCTTCAACATCAACTAGAGCCTTCCTCGTGGCAAGGAAAGGTCTCCCAACAATAATCGATACTTCATAGTCAACCTCACAATCAAGAATGACAAAATTCGCCGAAAGAATGAAGTTATCAACACGAACCAATACATCCTCAATCACTCCTAATGGTCTCTTCATGGTACGATCGGCCATTTGTAATCTCATAGATATGGGTCTTGGTTGCCCAAATCCCAAAGTCTTGAAAATCGAATAGGGCATCAAATTGATACTTGCCCCAAGATCAAGAAGAGCTTTAGCAAACTCGGCACTTTCAATGGTACAAGGGATTGTGAAAGCACCGGGATCTTCCAATTTGGGAGCTATTGAATGCACAATTGCACTCACTTAAGGAGTCATTTTTATAGTTTCACAATTCATCGACCGCTTCTTTGTCACCAAATCCTTCATAAACTTTGCATAACCGGGCATTTGCTCCAAGGCTTCAAACAATGGAACGTTGATTGATAGACTATTCATCATGTCAATAAACTTTTGAATTGATTCTCGCCATTTTGCTTGGCAATCCTTTGAGTATATGGAGGAGAGGCCTAGGCATTGGTGCCTTAGCCTTTTGCACTACCGGTTCTGGTATGTCAATAAGGTGCTCCCTAGACGGGTTCACTTCCTCTTGAGTCTCTTCCACATTATCATCAATATCAATCTGCACTTCATCATTTGCTTGCACCATATTGTTCGGGGTCTCATCTTCTTGTACCACTTGCTCATCATCCACAAGTTTCCTTTGACTTAAGGTGGGTGCATCTCAATTTTTTCCACTCCTTGTAGTAACGGCCATGGAATGTACCGTGTTGTTCCCACCCTTTAGATTCACCACTGTGTCACTTGGTAGTGCCCCCTTAGGACGAGTGTTTAGATCTTGAGAGATTTGCCCCATTTGAACTTCCAAGTTGCGAATTGATGTGCTGTGTGAGGCTAGTTCGGCATCGGGGTCGGTATTCTTCTCCATCATTTGTTTGAACATACTCTCAATTCGTCCCATCTCATTGTTGGAAGAACTTGGACCGTGGGAAGGATAAGGAGGTGGGTTGCTCGGCTATTGATACATCGGGGGCCTTTGAAAACCCGACCCTCGATTGCCTTGATTATTGTTCTATCCCCCTTGGTTGTTGCCTCCCCAATATCCTTGGTTGTTTCCACTCCACTTGCCTTGGTTATTTCCACCACTCCAATTTCCTTTGTTGTTGTTATTATTCCAATTCCCTTGATTGTTGCCACTACTCCAATTACCTTGGTTGTTAGAATTCCAATTACCTATATTACCTTGAGGTCGCCATTGTTGTCGATTCGGCTCTTGAGAGTTGTTTCTTGGCCCTTGAAAGTTGTTCACGTATTGCACTTCCTCGTCTTATTCATTGTTAGATTCATCTTGGTCAAACCCAATATCTTCTTGCACATAATTGTGGACCCTTGGGCCTTCTTTTGTTCACCATCATACTAACTCCCTCCATGGTATTGACTTGCTTAGGACTTTGCACTTGTTGAAGTTGAGCCTTGGCTAATTGATTCATTCTGGTGGTCAACTCGGCAATGGCTTTCCCATGATCATTCAATTCTTTATGTAGGTGAATCACGTTCGGATCACCTTGAGTAACATTTGCTCAACTTTGCCATGCCGATGAAGTATCCTTTATTTCATCTAAGATCTCACAAGCTTCCGCATACGGCGTTGTCATGAAATTTCCACCGACAAGTTGATTAACCAAGCATTGATTAGTTGTATTGATCCCCCGATAGAAAGTTTGTTGAATCATAGCCTCCGTCATGTCATTATTGGGGCACTCTTTGACCATTGTTCGGTACCTTTCCCATATTTCATGCAACGGCTCATTGGGCTCTTGTTTGAATGCTAGAATCTCATCTCTAAGAGTAGCCATATGCCCGGGAGAAAATAACTTGAAAATAGATTTCTCCGCCAATTCATCCCATGTATGGATGGAATGGTTTGGCAATCTCTCTAACCAACCCAAGGCTTTCCCCCGTAGAGAGAAAGGAAATAGCCTCAACCTTAAAGCATCCTTGGAGACGTTTGTCTATTTACTCCCCCAACAAGTGTCCACAAACCCCCACGTGTTTGTATGCATTTTGACTTGGAGCCCCGGTGAAGAATCTCCGTTGCTCTAGCAATGTGAGCATTACATTCATGATTTGAAAGTTGCCCGCTCTAATGCTGGGAGGGACTATGGAACTTTCATGCCCTTCATTCGGCAACACCCGGTGTAGAGCCACTCTTAGTGGAGGTGGGGGTGGAACTTGGACTTTGTCTTGAGGCAGTCGGCCTCTTCTATTTGCTTGAGGTTCAAGAGGAACCTCTTCAACTTGGTCATCATCAACGTCCACATCCTCCAAAGGCATGTTTCCGAGTTGATCATTGTTGAGGGCCATTGTTGCACCTACAATTGACTCACAAAATCAGTAACACAGAAGGAAAAGAAGACAATTCACACACAAAACCAAATATATAGCTAAATCCGTTTTTAGCTCCCCGGCAACGGCACCAAAAATTGATCCCGTCCAAGTCGCACCTCTATTTTAGGTTATGAAATGGTCGATGCAATAGTAATGCCCAACAAAGAGTCGGGATCGAATTCCACAAGGAGCTATACGTAGGATTTAGGAGTATATATTGTAGTGTATGAGTATGAACTATCTCAACTTACACTTCCACAAATTGGTGTTTATTCTAAGTCTATTATAATCTAAGATTTCCAGATTAAGAATTTAAACTAAGAAATTATTTTTGTTGTTGTTTTTCAAATGATATAAAAGGTCTAGGGCTACGACCTTCACCTAGGTGTTTGCCTATCGGGTTGTAAACGATAAAGCTTGTTTTATTGGTTGGGGTGTCTTATAGCTATCAACACTTGAGTACCCAATCAATACCTCTTGGTAAGAGAGTGATTTTGCCCAATTTGGCTTTTCAAGTCCAAATGGGTATTGAACAAAACGGTTGATGCAAAGCTCAAGTCGGTTTTTACTATCTCTAGGTTCAATCCTTTAATTAGGACTATCAATCTCTTGAATTATCCAATTTCTTGTTAGCCAAGTTTTCCTAGACTAAGTCTCTCTTTCTCAAGTAAAGACCAAGTCAAATAGGCGTGAACTAATATTTGCAATCATTAGTTCTACAATTAAAAGCAAGAACAGGGCTAAATAATAAACACCCAACCATAAACAAGCAATAAATCAAACACCCATTAGGTTTACACTCTATGATTGGGTCACAATCCTAGTGAAAATCTAGCTACTCATGCTTAAGATAGAAGAAATAGAAGAAGAAATGATAAGTAAACCCATATTGATAATTAAAATGATGAAATCCATATTCAAAAATCTCAAAATAGCAAAAACTACTAAAGAGGGTAAAGAAAAACGTCTATCGTGGCTGCAGATGTCAAAACTTGAGTTAAAAAAGTGAAAACCCCTTCTATTTATACAGGGATAGAATTTTCGAACAAAAATGCCCTTTCGGGGGTTCTGCAGCCGCACAATTCCATGTGCGTTCCGCATTTTGCTTCAGCCTGACAGGATCGGAAACTTGCGGCCGCATAATTTTTAATTGCGGCCGCACTTCTCTCTTTCTGCGGTCCGCACATTTCTAAGTGCGGCCGCACATGGCTCTTCTGCAGACCGCACAAATGTGATTGCGGCCGCATAGCTAATCTTCTGCGGCCGCACAATAATTGTGCAGTCCGCACTTCTGTTGAACTTGAGATGCAGGTTCTCTGAACTTTTGCTCTTGCCCAGCTTCTGTGGCGGCACATTTCATGTGCGGACCGCACTTTGCGCAGATCTCTGATACGATTTTCTTCACAATCTGCGGCCCACAGTTTAAGCTTCTATGTCTGTTTTTGTCCTTGAGTTCAAATCACTCCTTCTTGAGTTGGATTTCATCTTGGAGGCTCATTTTCCAATATTCCTGCAATTAAGCATATTTTATCAGTTTTTGGGAACACAATTAAATGCTTTTGGACTAAACCGAAAGCTAAAAGGTGCTAATAAGTAGTCAAAATCCCCACTTATTAACGAGATGAACACGATATCATTGAGCTACATGCTTACATTGTTTTCCTTTATATCATGAGTTGTTATTAGTTATTAATATTGGTCTCTACTTATTAAGTACATATGGTCAGTTGTACTCATACTACACTTTGCATTTCATGTGCAGATCCAGGTACTTCCGGATGAGGTGATCTAGAGTTCGGTTGCTACCAGCGTTTGGGAGACTACGAGGTAGATGCTATGGTGTCCACATACCTTGAAGTTCTCTTTCATTATTTCTATTATTACTGTTCTACTATTCAGACAGTTATATCAGAGGATTTTGCTTCTATTTTGATATTCATTAGTTCTCATGTACTCGTCGACACCAGATCATTGGGGTGGTTGTAGCAGTATTCTAGTCATTTTCGTAAGATATTTCATGATATTTTCTATTGTTGAGTTATTAAACCATGTTCATTCGAATTCATATTTATTATGTGACTGTTAGCTTCCTAGCAAGTAGTGTTAGGCATCGTCGCGCCTCCGATAGGAGTTGGTTCGTGACACCTTGAAAGAATTTGCAATCCACTCTCGCTCATATGACCCATTCTTCTATGTCACAAGTTTGCAAAAATCTCATATTGTGCCGCGTCCAATTCACCTCAGCATATTTTTGCATTTGTCTGGTACAACGTGCCACGAGCAAATTCTTTTGCAATCACCAATGATCCCTTAGTGAGTCTCCACTTTTGATTTGCAAAATAGTTCTCGTACCCATCTCGATCCAAAGCCATTTTTTAGATCAAGTTTATCCGCAAACCGGGTACATACCGCACATCCTTGGAACCAATGTGCATCCGATATTTGACTTGATACAAATGTCATTGATCGTCACAATTTTTGAGTAACTTGTGTTACCTATTCTCACAGTGCCAAAATCATCTGCTATATATTTGCAAAAAAGATCCCTTACTGGTGTGGCATGGTAAGATGTTGCTGTGTCAACAACCCATTACGACTCCGGACCTGCCAAGTGCATACATTCTTCTTCCTCATTTCTGAAGATAATAACATTATCATTGTTTTGTACCATAGCATTTGTATTAACGTTATTCTTCTGACACTGCTTTCGCCTTTGCCCTTCCTTAGATTTGGAAAATCTCTTTTGAAGTGACCTGGTTGATCTTAATTGTCGTAATTTCTAGCTTTTGATTTAGATTGGTTCTTAGATTTCCCACGACCTCTGAAACTACCATAATTGCTTGAACTCGTTTGATAATTGCTGCCTCTACCTTCTGTGATTAGAGTTTGTCCCTGATTTTTAGGCTTCTTCTCATCTTCTTATTGAGTAGAAGAGTTGATATGACGTCTTTCAACTCAATGGTGGTCTTATTGTACATGTACATGATGGTTGTTGTCCAATTATTGTATGAAGATGGAAACGAGTTCAAGAGCAAGATGACTTTATCTTCTTTCTCAATCTTTACTCCGAGGTTGGCGAGCTATGTGATTAGTCCGTTAAACACTTTTGAATATGACAAAAAATTCGTACATTTGCCCATGTGTAGGGGTATAACTACTTCTTAAGGTACAATTTATTTATCAATGTTTTGGACATATATAGGCTTTCCAACCTTGTCAAAATGCCACATGCAATATCTTAATTAATAATATTATTTACCACTTCATCTGATAAGTACAACCTGATCGCACTAATAACACTTTTCATCCAAGTCATCCCAGTCCTCAGCTTCCATGGAATCGGGCTTCTTGGCATCATTGTCTAATACATTATGTAATTTTTGCTGGATAAGAAGATCCCTCATACTTCTTTGCCATGTTAAAAATCAATATCTCCATTAAATTTTGCTACCTCGTACTTTGCTCCGGATATTTTTTTACCGAGTATAGTACTACTGACCGTGAACAGTATTTCTATGAATGAGCAAAACATGTGATCCGATACTAGTTGTTGGAAATAATGAAAGAACTAAAAGAGCTCTCCTTTTATAGGAGAAAAATATGTGGCCCCCAAGAATGCTACAGGAGGAGCTTCAATTCTCATTTCCAAAATTGGGTCCAAAGTAATCAAAGGCACATGCCTATTACAAATGGGATGGACTCCAGAATCCGAAACTATTGATACGATTAATTTTAGAAGCTTTTATCGAATGTTCCTTTTATAAATCAGTATTTAAAGTTCAGTCAAAATTTTAATTTTTTCTACAAAAAGTACACCTAGCGGAGACCGCTTCCATCTCTACGCTTAGTTTTTTTCTTCTTCCCTCTCCCTTTTACTTGCATCTTTCTATTCTTGAATAACCTTTCCATTTTGTTTGTAACGTAATTATCAGAACACTTTGTCAATTTTATGAAGTAATACTCAAACTTAATTATTTACATCAAAATAACTGAGATTATACTTCTGTATTCGATATTTTTAAACATTCAAAACTTAATCTTTCTTGTTATTTCCTCTTACTATTATTATGCTAGTTTGGTTGAAGAGGTCCTCCTTAAAATTGCCGAGATATTCAGCTTGGGAAAAATGATATGCTACATACATTTCAGATGGCCTTACATACAAAAATTAAATAACACAAACGAAATTTGTCAAACCAGCAAACCTTATAGGCAATTAATAAAAAAAAAATATGTATAATTTAACATTTAATGTACTGTAAATATAGCCTATGTATAAAAATTGAGCAACACATGCAATGCAAGATGTTTCAATTGAAAAAATTTGTGAACAACATAAAAAGATAGGTAGGGTAATGATTATACCAAAGTTATGCTTTGCTCGACATGACTTATGAAAGCATAATTCTCTATTTTTTAGAGTGTGTAGCACTTAAACTATTTGGAAAAAATATTAAAGGAGAAAAAATTTAGACGACAATCTTTAATTATCTCATTTGTGCAAATCTCCCAATGCAATCGACCTCTTTTCGTTGATATATCTCAAAGACTCAAACCGAAAAGTAAGAATAGTTAATTAGGAATGAATGAGTATCATTTATTTTTTGTTACTGTTAGTGTATCTTCCAAAAAACTTGTTTTTGTAGACAATTGTCACGTCTTTAGTTGTTAACTAAGTACACGTATGGCACTTGACAACTCGCTCACGATCTTGCACAACTTGCTCACGTTCTTGCTATGCCAAGTCAGCCTTACTATACTCAAGATCGCTAAGAGAATGGTAGAAAGAACACAAGAGAATTGTTAAAGGAAGCTTTGTATTAGAGGGAACTTGAACTGTTTGCTTGGTGAATTACAAATGAATGACCCCCTTTATATACTAGTCTCCTAGGGGCTAGTGTGTAAAAATTAATTATTGCACAAGTCCTTATTATTTATAAGATAAGGGCTTTCTCTAGAATTCTCTACATACCTAGAAGATTCCAAGGACTTTCCTAGCAAATCCATAAAAATCTAGGGTGTTCCAAAGGAAATATCCATACTTCTCAAGAATCTTTTCATAAATGCTAACCTTCCTCCGATTTAAGCTTCCACATGGCATTAATATATGCCAAATGGCGCCTATGTGGCATGATGACATCGCGGGTCATCACACTCTCCCCCGCCTAATATTGTGACAACCGCGGCGCAATGCTGCTGCATAAACTTTCGGATCTTATCTTTGAATTGCCATAAGTCTTCATATTGTTCCCATGTGGCCTCCTCCGGTGATTTCCCCTGCCAATGGACGAGGAACAGAGCGGTGGCTTTTTGCCCTTGTTTTCGCCTGGCCTGGTAATCCATGATAGCCTCAATCTCCCGATCATGCGAGGCGGTGATAGTAATAGGCGCTCGACTTGATTGGCCCCTACTCGGATCATCCTTATCTTCACGATATTGCTTAAGCATGCTATCATGGAAGACAGGGTAGATCTTAAGATATGATGGCATGTTAAGCTTGTATGAGATCTTGCCTATCTTGGCGACGATCTTAAATGGCCCCTCATACTTGCGAATCAGATTCTGATGCATGCCATGTAGTTCCTTGAATTGTCTTGGCTTAAACGTCAACATGACCATGTCCCCAAATCTATAGTCCGTGGAACGCTGCTTATGGTCCGCAAACTTCTTCATCTTCTAATCTGCCTTATCCAAGTTGGACTTAGCAGTGTCAAGCTGCTCCTTCCATCCTTTGGCCATATGATAAGCTCCCAAACTCTTTCCCTCGAATGCGGCTGGTAATGAATGTGGAGTTTGTGGTTGTTGGCCTGTGGCTAGCTCAAATGGTGTCCGCCCCGTGGACTCACTCCGCTGCAAGTTATAAGAGAATTGCGATGTCTAGGAGCCTTGCCAAATCTTTATGATGTGCGCTTACATAATGCCTCAAGTGGTATTCTAGTAAGGCATTGATCCGTTCTGTTTGTCCATCTGTCTGTGGGTGGAAACTAGTGGAGAAGTGCAGTTCCATGCTAAGTATGTCGAATAACTCTCTCCAAAAGTTTCCAGTAAAACGGGGGTCTCGATCACTAATAATATGCCTTGGTAAGCCCCAATACTTCACCAAGCTCTTAAAGAATAGCTTGGTGGCTTCCTTGGCAGTGCAACCTGGTGAGGCGGGCATGCAGGTGGCATATTTGGAAAATCTATCCTCGACCATTATAATAGTACTATAACCGTCGGACTTCGGTAGGCAAGTGATAAAGTCCATACTCACTCTTTCCTATGGATGCTCTACAACTGGTAGTGGCTCCAAAAGTCCTCCGGGTTGTTGTTGCTCAACCTTTTCCTGTTGACAGACAAGATAAGTCTGCACATAACACTCTATGTTATCTCGCATGCGTGGCCAATAGTAGACTGACTCAACCAAGGCCCTAGTGCGACGTTGGCCTGGATGACCAGCCCACATTGTGTCATGACTCTCCATTATGATCCGCTGTCTAATTTCTCCAAACATAGGCACGTAGACCCGCCGACCCGTGGTAACCAGTAGGCCGTCTTCGAACCAAAAATGCCTCGTATTGCCCTGATTGGCTAACTCGATAAGTTGTTTGGCTGTTGATCATGCTGCACGCCTTCTTTTATAGCCTCATGAATGTCCCAACTTGCTGAAGTGATTGCAGCAAGCTCGGCTTTCCGGCTCAAGGCATCGGCTACAACGTTACCTTTGCCCAGCTTATACTCCAGCATATAATCAAACTCGGCAAAGAAATCCTGCCACTTAGCCTGTTTTTGTGTAAGCTTTTTCTGCGTCTAAAAGTAGCTCGTAGCTACATTGTTGGTCTTGACCACGAACCTCGACCCCAACAAACAATGTCGCCATGTACGAAGGCAATGCACAATGGCAGTCATCTCCTTCTTCCGCACTGTGTAACGCCGCTCCGTCTTATTTAACTTGCAGCTCTCAACAGCTATGGGATGCTTATCCTGCATCAGGACAACCCCAATGGAAAAGTCCGAGGCATCTGTATGAACCTCAAATGTCATGTCAAAGACAGGTAAAGCTAAGATGGGCTGCCCCATTATAGCTGCCTTAAGGCCTTCAAACGCCTTTTGGCAATGCTCCATCCAAATCCATGGCGTGTCCTTCTATAGCAACTCAGTCAATGGTGCGGCCTTTGCTGAGTAGCCACTGATGAACCGACGATAGTAGTTAACAAGGCCAAGGAAAGATCCCAACTCAGTTACCTTTATAGGTGCCTCCAGCTCCTGGATAGCACGTACCTTAGCCTCGTCCATCCGTAGCTCGCCATTGCTAATGACGTGGCATAAGAAGTGCACCTTTGATTGTGCAAACTCACATTTCTCTCTCTTGATGTATAGCTCGTTCTCCTACAAGACTTAGAAAACCTTCCTTAAGTGATCCATGTTTTCCTCCTAGGTGTTTTTGTAGATGACTATGTCGTCTAGGTAGACCACCACGAACTGATCAAGGTAGGGATGGAAAATCTTGTTCATAAAGGTGCAAAATGTGGCCGGTGCATTGATTAAGCCGAAAGGCATCACCAAACATTCAAAGGCTCCATATCTCGTCACATATTCTACCTTCGGCTCATCCCCTTCTGCAATGCGAACCTGGTAGTAGCCCTTGCGAAGATCCACCTTGGTAAAGTACTTGCCTTTCCCAAGTCTATCGAACAAGCCATTAATGTGCTGGATCGGGAACTTATTCTTCATTGTGACCTTATTAAGTACTGGATAGTCTATGCATAAGCGCAACGATCCATCCTTCTTCTTTTGGAACTATACTGGTGCGTCGAAAGGTGCCTTTGATGGGCGAATGTGACCACCATCCATCAACCCTTTCAATTGTTTCCTAAGCTCCTCTAACTTGGGAGGTGTCATACGATATGGGGAAAATGCAGGTGGCTTAGCCCCTGGCTCCAACTCAATCTTGTGATCCACCTCTCGCCTAGGCGGCAAGTGCATAGGCAACTTCTCGGGCATGCCATCTTTGTTTTACTCAAGGAACTTCTTTAGGTCGAGACTATTCCTTAAGCCGTGCGGCCCTTCGCATATGTAGCATCCCTTCTTCTCGACATAGCCCTGACGGCCACTTGACTTTTTGAAATCTTGAGTCTTGGAGTATTATTGTTTTATCTCCTTGCCTTTGCCACGGTCTTCCCCATCTTTGTGTAACGTTCCGACCGGTCATTTTGAGCTTTTTCACTTCGCTCGCCAGTTCTTGGGCATGTCTAGCCCCGTATTATGCATTATGAATTATGTAAATCGTTGGTTTTGGTTTCAGGGCAATCGGAATGAATTTGGAAGAACAGTTCTCAGTTTGAAGATTGAAATTTGAAAGGTTTGACCAAGTTTTTGACTTGTTTGTAAATGATCTCGGATTGAAATTTTAATGATTTGGGACTTAGGAGCGTGATCAAAATGTGTTTTGGAGGTCAGGAGTAGATTTAGGCTTGAATTGGCGAAATTGAGTTTTTGGTGTTTTCCAGTTGATAGGTGAGATTTTCATATAGGGGTCGGAATGGAAATCCGGAAGTTGTAGTAGCTTCGTTATGTCATTTGGGATGTGTGTGCAAAATTTCAGGTCATTTGGACGGGGTTTGGTTGGGTTTTTTATCAAAAGCAGAAAGCGGAAGAATTTAGAATCTTAGGCTTGAATTCGATGAGTTTTGGTGATTTTGATGTTGTTTGAGGTGTTTTGAAGATTGGTACAAGTTTGAATAAGGTTATGAGATATGTTTGTGCTTTTGGTTGAGGTCCCGGGGGCCTCGGGGTGATTTCGGATGGTTGACGGGGAGTTTGAAGATTTATTGCAGCTGCAGATTGTGTTGCTTGGCGCCGCATATGCGAAAGAGGGGCCGCAGAAGCGGCCAGAGGTGCACTTGGCTGGGAACGCAGAAGCGGTTGTGTGGCGGCATCTGCGAAGGCACAGGTGCGGAGAGCCCATCGCAGATGCAGAAAGGGCCGGTTAAGTGAAGAACCGCAGAAGCGGTTCATTGGCCGCAAATGCGGTACCGCAGAAGCGGTAATTGGACTGCAGATGCGGAAATGTTTGGGCAGAAATATAAATTAGTTCCTTCGCGATTTTCGGAAGGTTTTCTCACTTTTTAACACGAATTTTGGAGCTTTGGGTGATTTTGAAGAGAGAAATCAAGGAGACATCATTGAGGTAAGGTTTTGGATTATGAAAACTCATTTTTATGGTGTTAATGCATGGATTAGAGCTGTAATTAAAGGTAAAGTTGAGAAACTAGGGCTTAGAAACCTAGGCCTTTAATTGAGGTTTTGAAAGATCATTTATGGTCGGATTTTGGATCTTTTTATATGTATGAACTCGTGGGGAGATAAGGAATAAAATGATGTTAATTTTATCGAATTCCGAGATGTGGGCCCGGGGGTCGGGTTTTGGTAATTTCGGATTTTGTGATGTTTTTCGATTATTTTCGAGTGGGCTTCGTCCCTTTAGCATAAATTAATGGTTACGTTCTGATTTTGGTAGATTCGGAGCATCCGGAGATCAATTCGAAAGGCAAAGGCATTGCAAGCTAGATTTCGGGCAGGATTGAGGTGAGTAATGATTTTAAATGTTGTTCTGAGGGTATGAAACCCCGGATTACACAACGTTCGGCTGTGTCGAGGTGACGCACACGCTAGATGACGAGTGTGGGGTCGTGCACAGTTGGGGGTTGTGACTTAGTCCATCCCGAATGCCTATTTTTCTGTATATTTGGTAGCTAATTATTTGATATTATTATACTTTGGGCTAAATGCCATGTTTGGGCTTCGTGCAACTGTTTGAACCCTAAGGGTATTTTAAATGACAGTTTCCTCATTGTTGATTTCATATTGATGCTCAGCCATGCTATATTTTCACTATTTTCAAAACTCAGCTATGTTATTCTGTTTTAAACACATTAAATAATATTTTAAAGATATTTTGAGCTGAGCTTCATGTTTTACCGATGCCCGAGGGGCTTATGAGATTCTGACTTAGTAAGGCCAAGGGCCTGTGTTGTGAGGATACTTTTGGGTCGGGCTACACGCCGCAGCAGTGATATGCTGATTATGATAATGAGGCTGGGGGCTTGAGATTGTACGCCACGAGGTGGCTTGATATTGATATGAGGCCGAGAGCCTGTTTATGATGCCACGAGATGGCTTGATATTGCGTTTGGGCCGTAAGGGGCCCTTCCCGGAGTCTGTACACCCCCAGTGAGCGCGGGTACCCATTGTGATATGAGATATAGCCCGAGGGGCTGGTATTGTTCTGTAATATTGCCCGAGGGGCTGATTCTGTTGTTACTATGCCCGAGGGGCAGTTATTATGTGTTTACCTTTTTAGTTGTCTTTCCTGTATATTGTTTAACTGTTTAAAAGATGTTTATGAGATTTCACTGCTTAATTATATTTACTGATTTTTGTTGTGCCTCTTTTAGCTTAATGTTGTGGCTTACGTGATTTTATATCGCTCAGTCTTCACCAAAGTTACTGATTTTATATCGCAAGTACTTTACCAAAGTTATGCTTTGCTCAACATGACTTATGAAAGCATAATTCTCTATTTTTTAGAGTGTGTAGCACTAGAACTATTTGGAAAAAATATTAAAGGAGAAAAAATTTAGATGACAATCTTTAATTCTCTCATTTGTGGTAATCTCCCAATGCAATCGACCTCTTTTCGTTGATATATCTCAAAGACTCAAATCGAAAAGTAAGAATAGTTAATTAGGAATGAATGTATCATTTATTTTTTGTTACTGTTAGTGTATCTTCCAAAAAACTTGTTTTTGTAGACAATTGTCACGTCTTTAGTTGTTAACTAAGTACACGTGTGGCACTTGATAACTCGCTCACGATCTTGCACAACTTGCTCACGTTCTTGCTATGCCAAGTCAGCCTTACTATACTCAAGATCGCTAAGAG
This sequence comes from Nicotiana attenuata, assembly GCF_001879085.1. Taxonomy (NCBI): domain Eukaryota; kingdom Viridiplantae; phylum Streptophyta; class Magnoliopsida; order Solanales; family Solanaceae; genus Nicotiana; species Nicotiana attenuata. The sequence continues at coordinate 344,954 of NW_017670965.1, forward strand.
AATGGTAGAAAGAACACAAGAGAATTATTAAAGGAAGCTTTGTATTAGAGGGAACTTGAACTGTTTGCTTGGTGAATAACAAATGAATGACCCCCTTTATATACTAGTCTCCTAGGGGCTAGTGTGTAAAAATTAATTATTGCACAAGTCCTTATTATTTACAAGATAAGGGCTTTCTCTAGAATTCTCTACATACCTAGAAGATTCCAAGGACTTTCTTAGCAAATCCATAAAAATCTAGGTCGTTCCAAAGGAAATAACCATACTTCTCTACAATCTTTTCTATAAATAGCTAACCTTACCTCCGATGTAAGCTTCCACATGGCATTAATATATGCCAAACTAGGCGCCTACTGTGGCGATGATGACATGGTGGGTCGATCACACTCTCCCCGCCCTAACTATTGTNTGACAACCGCGGCGCAATGCTGCTGCATAAACTTTCGGATCTTATCTTTGAATTGCCATAAGTCTTCATATTGTTCCCATGTGGCCTCCTCCGGTGATTTCCCCTTCCAATGGACGAGGAACAGAGCGGTGGCTTTTTGCCCTTGTTTTCGCCTGGCCTGGTAATCCATGATAGCCTCAATCTCCCGATCATGCGAGGCGGTGATAGTAATAGGCGCTCGACTTGATTGGCCCCTACTCGGATCATCCTTATCTTCATGATATTGCTTAAGCATGCTATCATGGAAGACAGGGCAGATCTTAAGATATGATGGCATGTTAAGCTTGTATGAGATCTTGCCTATCTTGGCGACGATCTTAAATGGCCCCTCATACTTGCGAATCAGATTCTGATGCATGCCCTGTAGTGCCCTTAATTGTCTTGTCTTAAACGCAACATGACCATGTCCCCAAATCTATAGTCCGTGGGACGCTGCTTATGGTCCGCAAACTTCTTCATCTTCTAATCTGCCTTATCCAAGTAGGACTTAGCAGTGTCAAGCTGCTCCTTCCATCCTTTGGCCATATGATAAGCTCCCAAACTCTTTCCCTCGAATGCGGCTGGTAATGAATGTAGACTTTGTGGTTGTTGGCATGTGGCTAGCTCAAATGGTGTCCGCCCCGTGGACTCACTCCGCTGCAAGTTATAAGAGAATTGCGATGTCTAGGAGCCTTGACCAATCTTTATGATGCGCGCTTACATAATGCCTCAAGTAGCATTCTAGTAAGGCATTGACCCGTTCTGTTTGTCCATCTGTCTGTGGGTGGAAACTAGTGGAGAAGTGCAGTTCCATGCCAAGTATGTCGAATAACTCTCTCCAAAAGTTCCCAGTAAAATGGGGGTCTCGATCACTAATAATATGCCTTGGTAAGCCTCAATACTTCACCACGCTCTTAAAGAATAGCTTGGGCTTCCTTGGCAGTGCAACCTGGTGAGGCGGGCATGAAGGTGGCATATTTTGAAAATCTATCCACGACCATTATAATAGTACTATAACCGTCGGACTTCGGTAGGTAAGTGACAAAGTCCATCCTCACGCTTTCCTATGGACGCTCTACAACTGGTAGTGGCTCAAAAAGTCCTCCGGGTTGTTGTTGCTCAACCTTTTCCTATTGACAGACAAGATAAGTCTGCACATAACACTCTATGTCATCTCGCATGCATGGCCACTAGTAGACTGACTCAACCAAGGACCTAGTGTGATGTTGGCCTGGATGACCAGCCCACATTGTGTAATGACTCTCCCTGATTGGCTAACTCGATAAGTTGTTTGGCTGTTGATCATGCTGCACGCCTTCTTTTATAGCCTCACGAATGTCCCGACTTGCTGAAGTGATTGCAGCAAGCTCGGCTTTCCGGCTCAATGCATCGGCTACAACGTTACCTTTGCCCAGCTTATACTCCAGCATATAATCAAACTCAGCAAAAGAAATCCTGCCACTTAGCCTGTTTTTGTGTGAGCTTTTTCTGCGTCTGAAAGTAGCTCGTAGCCACATAGTCGGTCTTGACCACGAACCTCGACCCCAACAAACAATGTCGCCATGTACGAAGGCAATGCACAATGGCAGTCATCTCCTTCTTTTGAACCGTGTAATGCCGCTCCATCTTATTTAACTTGCAGCTCTCCACAGCTATGGGATGCTTATCCTGCATCAGGACAACCCCAATGGAAAAGTCTGAGGCATCTGTACGAACCTCAAATGTCATGGTAAAGTCAGGTAAAGCTAAGACCAGCTCCCCCATTATAGCTGCCTTAAGGCCTTCAAATGCCTTTTGACAATGCTCCATCCAAATCCATGGCATGTCCTTCTATAGCAACTCAGCAATGGTGCGGCCTTTGCTGAGTAGCCACTGATGAACCGACGATAGTAGTTAACAAGGCCAAGGAAAGATCCCAACTCAGTTACCTTTATAGGTGCCTCCAGCTCCTGGATAGCACGTACCTTAGCCTCGTCCATCCGTAGCTCGCCATTGCTAATGACGTGGCATAAGAAGTGCACCTTTGATTGTGCAAACTCGCATTTCTCTCTCTTGATGTATAGCTCGTTCTCCTACAAGACTTAGAAAACCTTCCTTAAGTGATCCATGTGCTCCTCCAAGGTGTTTTTGTAGATGACTATGTCGTCTAGGTAGACCACCACGGACTGATCAAGATAGGGATGGAAAATCTTTTTCATAAAGGTGCAAAATGTGGCCGGTGCATTGATTAAGCCGAAAGGCATCACCAAACATTCAAAGGCTCCATATCTCGTCACACATTCTGCCTTCGGCTTATCCCTTTCTGCAATGCGAACCTGGTAGTAGCCCTTGCGAAGATCCACCTTGGTAAAGTACTTGCCTTTCCCAAGTCTATCGAACAAGTCATTAATGTGCAGGATCGGGAACTTATTCTTCATTGTGACCTTATTAAGTGCTGGATAGTCTATGCATAAGCGCAACGATCCATCCTTCTTCTTCTAGAACAATACTGGTGCGTCGAAAGGTGCCTTTGATGGGCGAATGTGACCAGCATCCAGCAACCCTTTCAATTGTTTCCTAAGCTTCTCTAACTTGGTTGGTGTCATACGATATGGGGAAAATGCAGGTGGCTTAGCCCCTGGCTCCAACTCAATCTTGTGATCCACCTCTCGCCTAGGCGGCAAGTGCATAGGCAACTTCTCGGGCATTCCATCTTTGTTTTCCTCAAGCAACTTCTATATGCAAGGTGGCAGTGTCTCTTGAAAACTCTTGTCTTCCTCCAGACTTGCAATGGTTGCCACGAACGTCGGCTCCCCCTTCTTGATCCCCTTGACAACCTGCATGAAAGTTTTGCTTGGCTCTGTCCGTGTGGCATAGTCACTGTAGGCACCATGCAAGATTCTTCTCGCTCCATAACCAAGAGATGTTGGAGGTAGGGGTCGATCAAAGTATGACAATGTCTAAAGAACTCTTACTCTAGTATGATGTCAAAGATATCCTTAGCGGTTACGGTAAAGTTTGTCATACCTTTCCAAGTTCCCAATTTGAAACCAACTACATTAGCTACCCCACGAGCATTTTGTACCTCGGCATTCACGGTCTTGACGCGAGAGTTGGTTGGATCAAGCTTCAATTCTAGTCTCTTTGAGGCAACCTCAGTCACGAAATTACGAGTTTGTCCAGTATCTACCATTGCACGAGCGGGCTTGTTGTTGATAGTGAGATCTACATACTGATTGCCATTTTTGGTAGGTTGGATAGATTGCTTTGTGACAGCACCACATAATCCGATCATACCTAATTGTGCGGTTCCCAAACTCTCTCTTTGCAGCTGCTCCTTTCGTTCACGGACTATGGTGCTGAGGCTCTTTAGGTCGAGACTATTCCTGAAGCCGTGCGGCCCTTCGCATATGTAGCATCCCTTCTTCTCGGCCTGCGCTTCTTCTCGGCATAGCCCTAACGGCCACTCGACTTTTTGAAATCTTGAGTCTTGGAGTATTATTGTTTTATCTCCTTGCCTTTGCCATGGTCTCCCCCATCTTTGTGTAACGACCCGACCGGTCGCTTTGAGCTTTTTCACTTTCCTCGCCAGTTCTCGGGCATGTCTAGCCCCGTATTATGCATTATGACTTATTTAAATCGTTGGTTTTGGTTTTAGGGCAATCGGAATGAATTTGGAAGAACAGTTCTCAGTTTGAAGATTGAAATTTGAAAGGTTTGACCAAGTTTTTGACTTGTTTGTAAATGATCTCGGATTGAAACTTTTATGATTTGTTTAGCTCCGCTAGATGATTTGGGACTTAGGAGCGTGATCAAAATGTGTTTTGGAGGTCAGGAGTAGATTTAGGCTTGAATTGGCGAAATTGAGTTTTTGGCGTTTTCCGGTGGATAGGTGAGATTTTGATATTGGGGTCGGAATGGAAATCCGGAAGTTGCAGTAGCTTAGTTATGTCATTTGGGATGTGTGTGCAAAATTTCAGGTCATTTGGACGTGGTTTGGTTGGGTTTTTGATCAAAAGCGGAATGCGGAAGAATTTAGAACCATAGGCTTGAATTCGATGAGTTTTGGTGATTTTGATGTATTTTGAGGTGTTTTGAAGATTGGTACAAGTTTGAATAAGGTTATGAGATATGTTTGTGCTTTTGGTTGAGGTCCCGGGGGCCTCGGGGTGATTTCGGATGGTTGACGGGGAGTTTGAAGATTTATTGCAGCTGCAGATTGTGCTGCTTCTGGTATTTCCGCATCTGCGGATAGGGGACCGCAGGTGCGACGCCGCATATGCGAAAGAGGGGACGCAGAAGCGGCCAGAGGTGCACTTGGCTGGGACCGCAGAAGCGGTTGTGTGGCGGCATCTGCGAAGGCGCAGGTGCGGAGAGCCCATCGCAGATGCAGAAAGCGCCGGTTAAGTGAAGAACCGCAGAAGCGGTTCATTGGCCGCAAATGCGGTACTGCAGAAGCGGTAATTGGACCGCAGATGCGGAAATGTCTAGACAGAAATATAAATTAGTTCCTTCGCGATTTTTAGAAGGTTTTCTCACTTTTTAACACGAATTTTGGAGCTTTGGGCGATTTTGAAGAGAGAAATCAAGGAGACATCATTGAGGTAAGGTTTTGGATTATGAAAACTCGATTTTATGGTGTTAATGCATGGATTAGAGCTATAATTAAAGGTAAAGTTGAGAAACTAGGGCTTAGAAACCTAGGCCTTTGATTGAGGTTTTGGAAGATCATTTGTGGTCGGATTTTGGAACTTTTTATATGTATGAACTCGTGGGGAGATAAGGAATATAATGATGTTAATTTTATCAAATTCTGAGATTTGGGCCCGGGGGTCGGGTTTTGGTAATTTCGGATTTTTGATGTTTTTCGATTATTTTCGAGTGGGCTTCGTCCCTTTAGCATAAATTAATGGTTACGTTCTGATTTTGGTAGATTCGGAGCATCCGGAGATCGATTCGAAGGGCAAAGGCATTGCAAGCTAGATTTCGGGCCGGATTGAGGTGAGTAATGATTTTAAATATTGTTCTGAGGGTATGAAACCCCGGATTACACAACGTTTGGTTGTGTTGAGGTGACGCACACGCTAGATGACGAGTGTGGGGTCGTGCACCGTTGGGGGTTGTGACTTAGTCCATCCCGAATGCCTATTTTTTTGTATATTTGGTAGCTAATTATTTGATATTATTATACTTTGGGCTAAATGCCATGTTTGGGCTTCGTGCAACTGTTTGAACCCTTAGGGGATTTTAAATGACATATTCCTCACTGTTGATTTCATATTGATGCTCAGTCATGCTATATTTTCACTATTTTCAAAACTCAGCTATGTTATTCTGTTTTAAACACATTAAATAATATTTTAAAGATATTTTGAGCTGAGCTTCATGTTTTACCGATGCCCGAGGGGCTTATGAGATTCTGACTGAGTAAGGCCGAGGGCCTCTGTTGTGAGGATACTTTTGGGTCGGGCTGCACGCCGCAGCAGTGATATACTGTTTATGATAATGAGGTCGGAGGCCTGAGATTGTATGCCACGAGGTGGCTTGAGATTGATATGAGGCCGAGAGCCTGTTTATGATGCCACGAGATGGCTTGATATTGCGCTTGGGCCGTAAGGGGCCCCTCTCGGAGTCTGTACACCCCCAGTGAGCGCGGGTACCCATTGTGATATGAGATATAGCCCGAGGGGCTGGTATTGTGCTGTGATATTGCTCGAGGGGCTGATTCTGTTGTTACTGTGCCCGAGGGGCAGTTATTATGTGTTTACCTTTTTAGTTGTCTTTCCTGTATATTGTTTAACTGTTTAAAAGATGTTTATGAGATTTCACTGCTTAATTATATTTACTGATTTTTGTTGTGCCTCTTTTAGCTTAATGTTGTGCCTTACGTGATTTTATATCGCTCAGTCTTCATTTATTTTTATTACTCACTGAGTTGGAGCACTCACTTTACTCCCTGCACCCCTGTGTGCAGATTCGGGCGCTACAGGTCCTGCTCCTGAGAGTTGATAGTTCCAGCAGGTCTTCGGAGATTTGCTAGGTAGCTGCTTGGCGATTCGCAACCCAGTGCATTCTCCCTCTATCTTAGTTCTTTTTGATTCAGTTGTTTAGTAGTGGATTAGACTTCAGACTTCTAGTATTGTTTTAGATGCTCATGACTGGTGACACCCCGATATCGGGCTGTGTTTGTTTTATTTCCGCAACTTATTCTGTTATTTTGGGATTTTATTTCTATTAAAGACTTGGGTTTTATTGTTTTAACTGCTTAAAGTGAATTGGAAGTGTGTCGTTTGGCCTTGTCTTCACGAGAGGCGCCATCACGACTGGGTTTGGGTTTAGGGTCGTGATAAGTTGGTACCAGAGCCTAGGTTACATAGGTCTCACGAGTCATAAGCAGGTTTAGTAGAGTCTTGCGGATCGGTACGGAGACGTCTGTATTTATCCTCGAGAGGCTGCAGAACCTTTAGGAAAAACTTCACATTCTTGAACTCTTATCGTGCGTCCTTGATTCAGCTTGAAATATAACTCTTTTAATTCCTTCCACGCATTCCTATGCGCGACCGAGCGCTCAGTATCAGATATGCATCGATGTCTTGTGATTCCCTGATCGAGGGACGAGATGTGATCTCTGTGTGTTGATGTTGGCTAGTCTGGAGGACTTGAGGCCGGATTTTTGCCTATAGCTTGAGCACCGAGGTGCTGATTGTGTGAGCAAGTGTTTTTGAACTTATATGTTCGGTAGAGTCCCTGATAGTAGAAGTGATGACCGGATGGCTATGCGATGAGTATGTTATGACTGCGAGATGTAATCATATGATTTGGAAGTGACGAGAAGGGTCTGCTGGAGGATAGAAAAACTATTAGGTACCTGATTTTCATCGTGATTTGATGTATGGCCCACGTTGTGGGCGTGATTGAAGGACCTTTTCATGTTGCCTCGTTGGGAAGCGAAGTAGATTTCAGGTTGCGATATGAGTTCAGACTCGGGAAGATTAAGTGACTGCGTAATGTTTATGGAGATGGAAGGGTATAAAGATATGTTAGTTTGAGGCGAAGCAGGTGGGTTATCTTCTGCGGAGTGTTCTGAAGTTTGTGCGATCCTTATGTTGTTGTTGGAAGATCTCCTTTACCAGTGAATATGTGTGTTGCAAATTGAATTTTGATCACTTAAGAAAGTGGGCTTGACTGTTACGAGGGTGAATGCGAGAATTGCAGAAGATTTGAAGTAATAGATGATCTGTGTTGCACGAGCTTATGAGGAATTAGTTCAATCTGACTACGGTATTATGGCAGTAATAGAGTATATTCATTATAAGATATTGTGCGTTTTGATCTATGGCTTCGAGCCAAGTGGGGGAGTCTTCTATTGATTAGATGATTGCACGGTTAGGTGCTATGTTGGTTCTGGTGTGAAACGTGCTGGTGAGTCAATTATGGCTTACGGAGATTGAGACCGAGGATGGCTCGAGTAAAGGAAAATTTTGACAAGGGTTATATTATGCTTAATAGGTGTATGAGAATCACGGAATGTCTTGAGTGGTTATCGATAAGGGTGTGCAGCGCATAGAATAGGAAGTTGCTTGGTTGTAATAAGGTGGGGTTACATTCTGCGGTGTTGGAGTGATAATGAGGCGCAGGTTGCTCGGTTCATTTGATCAGTCTAATTGAGGTTCGAGTAGAGTGGATGACTCTCGAGAATGGTTCTAATGGGTTCAAGATCCTTCATGTAATAATTGGAAATTTTCGAGTTGCATATTCAGCTAGAAACTGAAGTTTGCATTGGAGGGTGTCAGGATTTGTGGCATTTCTATATCAATTATGGGATCCTATTTATCAGTATCAGGGGGTGAAAACAACGGATTTGTATTCAGAGGAAGTTTCGGCAGGGTAGGTATTTTGAATGTGGTGCATTTGGGAATATTTAAGAGAGTATCCAGCGGCTTATGAGCCTTAGACGATGTGGTTTTATGATTGGGTCTAGTGTGGGGAATCTGAGCTGAGGAGTTCTGGTGTTATAGAAAGAAGAAGTATCAAGTTGAAGGTAAATCAGAAGGAACCCGGATAGATGGGATAGCTTGGTAGTAGGCCGAATCGGCATGGTAAGGATATGATTAGTTCTTTGGATGCTTACGAGGTAATGAGTCCTTACAGGTGTTTCGCGGCAATGCTCTTGAGTTTTAATGGCCTGCGTAGCTTGGTTGAGTTAGAAGGATTCAGTCCTGTCAAGTTTGGGTTTGTGCAAAAGGGAGTCGGAGAGTTCTTGATGATTTCTACCGCGGTTTGGAGGTCTATATTTTCTACTGGCATGAGGAATGTGGGACGTATAGTGATTTTCTTCCAGATAGGCTCAATGGAAAGTTCTTGGTTGGTTGAGTACATAGTTGCTTGTGGCTCGGAAAGGATATGAAGTTCTCATGTTATCCAAGGATGGTATGGTATATGCGGTATGTTGTAGAGGATTGAGATTTGCGTGTGTAAGGTTACGGTTCAGTTCTGAAAGGAAGGCCATAAAATTCTTAGGCGGCACGGGCAGTTTCAGATGATTAAAGAAATGGCATTACTAATTGGTGTTGTATATTCGGACGACGAAATTGGGATTGGATATGGAGATTCGTGTGCCATATGGAGTTGGGGACTGAGAGTTCTCATATGCAGGTTATGTTGTGGTCATGGACCGCGTATATCGGTCTTGTGTGGTAACTATTGGAGGTTTGGAGACCCGAGTCGATCCTTTGTTGCTTGGTATGTTAGATTATGGATGTGATATTGGGTATGGACTGGTTGTCTCAGTGTTGTGTCACTCTGGGCTATTGTGCTAAGGCGGTGATGTTGGCTATGCCGGGAATACCACAGATTGAGTGGCGAGGTTCGACGGATTATGTTCTTAGTAGGGTGGTTTTGTATTTTGATGACCCAGCAGATGGCTGGGAAGGATTGTCTTCCTTATTTGGGCCTTCGTGCTGGATTCAGTACAGAGACTCCTACCATTGATTTAGTGCCGGTGGTGAGGGACTTTTTCGGATGTGTTTCTTGTGGCCGGGCATGTCGCCGGACGGGGTTGTTGATTTTGGTATTGATTTGGTGTCGGGCACCATAGCGTGTGGCACCGGCGGGGTTGAAGGAGTTGAAGGAACAGCCTCAGGAACTCCTTGATAAGGGGTTTATTAGTAGACCTATATGGATGTGTGTTCTGCATCGAGACGGTTTTGTTGACTTGAGTTGCTATTGGTGAGGGATGTGTTGATTCGATTGTTATTGAGCTTGTTAGTGATAATGGGAGATCTATGAGTTATCTTTCCGTAATGCGAGGCATTAGGATTTGTCGGTTATAGGTACATGTGGTGCGGTTTTATTGGGGCCTCTCAGTGGAATTCGAGCGGGAAGAGTATTGGGTATTGCTCGGCGGATGGCGTATCGGTTGTGTCCTTTCGGGTCTGTGTAGTGTTATGTCAATTGCTTCATCGTGGTTATGATGATATGCTTTGGTTCTAGACATCAATTGTGCGTGGTTGTCGATCTTGAGCATAGTGGCTTGAGGTGTTTCATGCGGACCGGTGTTTGGATAGGGTCGCGCATTTCAACGAAGTTATGTGGAGGTATGATCCTTCAGGCTAGATTCGCGTATTCTGTTTCTACGAGGTGTGACGGGTTCTCAGCATTTGGTGTGGTGGTACTGGTGAGCTTGCAGTACAGCTCTCTCATTTGAGTCATTTTCATGGTTTGAGCACGTTCAGATTGTTGCTTATTGGTGCGCGAATTATGCGAGTTATGGCTTTAGATTGTATTGACGTGTCATGTCACCAGAGTAGTTGTATTGGAATTAGATGAGATTGTTGGGATCTATAATGAATACAAACGGATTCGATTTCAGCGTGCTGGAGGGATAATAACGATGTTCGGCTCAGAAATTTGCTATGGTCCTTGCTAAAGGAGAAGTGGCTTCACGAATGGTTGATCTGAAAAGTGGTTATGACTTCTTATGTGTTTCATTTATCAATGGCAGTATACGGAAGTGTTGGAATGAGGCTTTATTTGACAAAAGGCTTATTATCAAAATCCGGATGTTTGGAGTAACTGTTGTGATTAGAGGTTGCTACAAGTGTTTGAGTTATGCAGTAGGTCATGTAATTGCACCTGAGGTTGCAGTATGAGTTATTACAGCTTGTTCGGGCTTATTCAGAGTATAAATGTGAGATTCTAATCTTGTAGATGACTTCAGAAGTGGAAATGTGAATCTAAGGTTTATGGGCTAGGTTGATTGTGAAATTTTAGTTACATTGTTTTATCGGACCTATATGAGATAGGATGACGAGGGATCACCCCCGGGTATGTGCATGGTAAGGTTATTCAGCGATTGATTGGCTTTCATAACAACTCTAGGCACGTTCGAGGACGAACGTATGTTTAAGTGGGGGAGGATGTAACGACCCGACCGGTCGTTTTGAGCTTTTGCACTTTGCTCGCCAGTTCTCGGGCATGTCCAGTCCCGTATTATGCATGATGACTTATGTAAATCGTTGGTTTTGGTTTCAGGGCAATCGGAATGAATTTGGAAGAACAGTTCTCAGTTTGAAGCTTCAAATTTGAAAGGTTTGACCAAGTTTATGACTTGTTTGTAAATGATCTCGGATTGAAATTTTTATGATTTGGTTAGCTCCGTTAGATGATTTGGGACTTAGGAGCATGATCAAAATGTGTTTTGGAGGTCAGGAGTAGATTTAGGCTTGAATTGGCGAAATTGAGTTTTTGGCGTTTTTCGGTTGATATGTGTGATTTTCATATATAGGTCGGAATGGAAATTCGGAAGTTGTAGTAGCTTCTTTATGTCATTTGGGATGTGTGTGCAAAATTTCAGGTCATTTGGACGTGATTTGGTTGGGTTTTGGTGATTTTGATGTTGTTTGAGGTATTTTGAAGATTGGTACAAGTTTGAATAAGGTTATGAGATATGTTTGCGCTTTTGGATGAGGTCCTGTTGGCCTCGGGGTGATTTCGGATAGTTGACGGGGAGTTTGAAGATTTATTGCAGCTGCAGATTGTGTTGCTTCTGGTATTTCCGCACCTGCGGATAGGGGACCGCAGGTGCGGCGCCGCATATGCGAAAGAGGGGCCACAAAAGCGGCCAGAGGTGCGCTTGGCTGGGACTGCAGAAGCGGTTGTGTGGCGGCATCTGCGAAGGCGCAGGTGCGGAGAGCCCATCGCAGATGCGGAAAGGGCCGGTTAAGTGAAGAACTGCAGAAGCGGTTCATTGGCCGCAAATGCGGTACCGCAGAAGCGGTAATTGGACCGCAGATGCGGAAATGTCTGGACAGAAATATAAATTAGTTCCTTCGCGATTTTTAGAAGGTTTTCTCACTTTTTAACACGAATTTTGGAGCTTTGGGCGATTTTGAAGAGAGTAATCAAGGAGACATCATTGAGGTACGGTTTTGGATTATGAAGACTCGTTTTTATGGTGTTAATGCATGGATTCGAGCTGTAATTAAAGGAAAAGTTGAGAAACTAGGGCTTAGAAACCTAAGCCTTTGATTGAGGTTTTGGAAGACCATTTGTGGTCGGATTTTGGAACGTTTTATATGTATGAACTCGTGGGGAGATAAGGAATATAATGATGTTAATTTTATCGAATTTCGAGATGTGGGTCTGGGGGTCGGGTTTTGGTAATTTCGGATTTTGTGATGTTTTTCGATTATTTTCGAGTGGGCTTCGTCCCTTTAGCATAAATTAATGGCTACATTCTGATTTTGGTAGATTCGGAGCATCCGGAGATCGATTTGAAGGGCAAAGGCATTGCAAGCTAGATTTCGGGCCGGATTGAGGTGAATAATGATTTTAAATGCTGTTCTGAGGGTATGAAACCCCGGATTACACAACGTTCGGCTGTGTTGAAGTGACGCACACGCTAGATGACGAGTGTGGGGTCGTGCACCATTGGGGATTGTGACTTAGTCCATCCCGATGACTATTTTTCTGTATATTTGGTAGCTAATTATTTGATATTATTATACTTTGGGCTAAATGCCATGTTTGGGCTTCGTGCAACTGTTTGAACCCTAAGGGTATTTTAAATGACATTTTCCTCATTGTTGATTTCATATTGATGCTCAGCCATGCTATATTTTCACTATTTTCAAAACTCAGCTATGTTATTCTGTTTTAAACACATTAAATAATATTTTAAAGATATTTTGAGCTGAGCTTCATGTTTTACCGATGCCCGAGGGGCTTATGAGATTCTGTCTGAGTAAGGCCGAGGGCCTGTGTTGTGAGGATACTTTTGGGTCGGGCTGCTCGCCGCAACAGTGATACACTGATTATGATAATGAGGCCGAGGGCCTGAGATTGTACGCCACGAGTGGCTTGAGATTGGTATGAGGCCGAGAGCATGTTTATGATGCCACGAGATGGCTTGATATTGCGCTTGGGCCGTAACGGGCCCCTCCCGGAGTCTGTACACCCCTAGTGAGCGTGGGTACCCATTGTGATGTGAGATATAGCCCGAGGGGCTGGTATTGTTTTGTGATATTGCCCGAAGAGCTGATTCTGTTGTTACTGTGCCCGAGGGGCAGTTATTATGTGTTTACCTTTTTAGTTGTCTTTCCTGTATATTGTTTAACTGATTAAAAGATGTTTATGAGATTTCACTGCTTAATTATATTTACTAATTTTCGTTGTGCCTCTTTTAGCTTAATGTTGTGCCTTACGTGATTTTATATCGCTCAGTCTTCATTTATTTTTATTACTCACTAAGTTGGAGTACTCACTTTACTCCCTGCACCCCCGTGTGCAGATTCGGGCGCTACAGGTCCTACTCCTAAGAGTTGATAGTTCCAGCAGGTCTTCGGAGACTTACTAGGTAGCTGCTTGGCGATTCGCAGCCCAGTGCATTCTCCCTCTATCTTAGTTCTTTTTGATTCAGTTATTTTGTAGTGGATTAGACTTCAGACTTCAAGTATTGTTTTAGATGCTCATGACTGGTGACACCCCGATGTCGGGCTGTGTTGGTTTTATTTCCGCAACTTATTCTGTTATTTTGGGATTTTATTTCTGTTAAAGACTTGGATTTTATTATTTTAACTGCTTAAAGTGAATTGGAAGTGTGTCGGCTGGCCTTGTCTTCACGAGAGGCGCCATCACGACTGGGTTTGGGTTTAGGGTCGTGACACTTTGACATTATTAACCTTTGACCCCTTACCTTTGCCTTTGTCGTGCTTGTCATGCCTAATATTCATCAATGATTCGGCCTCCACTATGACTTGGTCTATATTCGCAACTTGCCGTCATTGTAACTCCTGCTTAGCCCAATTTCGCAACCCGTCCATGAAGTGGAACATCAAGTCGTCATTTGTCAGGTTGGGGATTTGAAGCATAAGGGTAGTGAACTCCTTGACATAGTCACATATGCTCTATGTTTTCATCAACTCCCTAAGCTTGCGCCTTGCCTCGTACAAGACATTATTTGGAAAAAACTGTTGCTTGAACTCGATTTTGAACTGGTCCCACGTGCTAATAGTACATAGACCTTTATCCACGTCGGCCATCTTCCTTCTCCACCATAGCATGCCAATCTCTGAGAGGTACAACGCTGCAGTGTTGATCTTGGCCATGTCATCCCTCACTTTGTCATGCCTGAAGTAGTTCTCCAAGTGCCAAAGGAAGTTTTCCACTTCTTGTGCATCACAAACACCTTTGAAAACCGGGAGTTTGGGATCCTTGATCTTGGCCTCCCTCGTCACTACAACATTGCTGCCTGCCTCGGTCATGCCAGCATCGACGTGCTCCTCAAGTGACTCTATCTTTGCCTTCATAGCATCGATAGTACTTAAAGCCTCCATGAGTCTGCACTCTAAGGCAGTGATGGTTTGTCTTAGTTCCATCTCGGTATGTGTACGTCCCTACAAGTTATTTCGGATACTCTCAATCTCTTCAAGAGTATGCCCTTCAGGAACGCTAAGGGTGCCTTCCACCTTCCCCAAGCGTTGGCCAAAGATATCCACGACGTCCATCCTCGCGGTCATATTCATCACCCACTCTTTACCTAGCAAGACGTCCTCAGGTAGGACCTCCACTTCATCCTCGCTCGCCTCAGTGGCAGATGGTTCTTGGGATGTAAGCCCCTCATTTGGCACAATCTCGGGTGGCACCTCCTGGCTCATGTTGGTGGCATTCCTCTTTTCGTTACGGCCGCTCTTGCCAGCAGCATCCTGGATGACGTTGGCTTGGGTGTTGGCAGCATTAATTTTGTTTGTCGTTCGTCGTTCCCTTAGTTGCAACCTTTGCTCTGATACCACGCTGCCACGTTCTTAGTTGCTAACTAAGTACACATGCGGCACCTGACAACTCCCTCATGATCTTGCACAACTTGCTCAAGTTCTTGCTATGCCAAGTCAGCCTTACTACACTCAAGATCGTTAAGAGAATGGTAGAAAGAACACAAGAGAATTGTTAAAGTAAGCTTTGTATTAGAGGGAATTGTTTAACCAAAAACTGTGTTCTTCGGTTAAGCTTATTTTTAGAAATACTCGGGCTACTGATAATCAAGGAATTCTATATTTTCTCAATGATAAGAAAGGAAATTAGAATATGAAATAGCAAAGTAACCAATAGGAAGCAAAAGAAAGTAATTGTATTCCAATAATAATCAGAACGTGCCTTTACAAGTAAAATCCCCTTCCCTTATATAGGAATCTATAAGTACAACACTTCTTCCCTTTTATGACTGAATCATTATAATCATTAATGATATTAATGAGACGTTATAATTGGCAATCGTAACTGTTCATGAAGATTCTGTAACGTCTATGATCATTCATGCACTTTAATTGATGATTCATGAATCTTCCTTCTTTTCTGTCTTGATTCATTAGCCGGTGTCTCTTCATATGGCAATTCAGATTCGAGCGACGTTACCCTTTTATCTCGTGGGCGATTTGCTCGTACCTCTTATGACTCGTGCCACTTTTAATGCATCTCTCCAGCTGTTGCTTCCTTAGTGATCCACGTATCTTGCCACATCAGCCACATATATAATTCCACGTGTAATATTTATTTTTATCAATATAGATAGTCCCCCCACTTACCAATTATTCAACAATTGAATATTTGGGAAGTGGATCACATTTATGGCGGGAATATTTTGTTGCCATTTCTCATGTATCATTGCGTCTTCTTCAGAACCATCGCGTCGTATGTCACTTTCATTTAATGTTTGTGACACATGGCATTCATTGATTGGTTTTGCAACTCTTCAGCGGTTTTAGGCTTTTCTGCGGCTGCATCAGTCATGAAGTGACTGCTTCCATTATGACGTTTCCATCATGAACCCCTTCATATGACGGTTGCTTCTTCGTATAAATACCTCCTTATGCCTTTGCTTTCACGAAAACCTCCAATCTACAATATTCTTCTTCAATAATAGTTCTTGTTCATCAGCTCGTATTATTTTTTTTACAATCGAGTCTTCTCCAAATCCCGATCCGCGTAGAGTAGTTATAGTAGATGAACTTCCCCCTTCATCTGCTCCTATTAGAAGTAGAACCTGTGGTAGATTACGTAGCTTAGGATCTGTATCTATTCGTGGTTCTTCCTCTCAACCTAGTGTTACTACCCCTTCGTCCTTTAGAACTAGGGCTTCATCTTCTCATAGATCTTCTGCTAGAAGTAGGGATTCTGGTGAACCCTCTTCGAGAACCCACTGTTGATGAGATTTTCCCCGTTGAACTTTCCTTCTCTACTGATCGAGAATCGATTAGAAATCAAGTTACGTCTATGACTTCCCATGATCGTGCTGATGTTTACCCTTCCCAGATTACGAAGGGTTTGATTTCTCTTGTGCGAAGTGAATGCTATTGGAAATCTGATTATCCAATTTTAGTCCCTAATGCAAATCAAAGGATCACCTCATAAAAAGCCGGTTATTCCTTTGTTTATACATATCCCTTTACATTAGGCTTCAGACCATCTATTGATCCAGTCATTATAGAATTTTGCCATTTCTTTAATGTTTGCTTAGGACAGATTGGTCCTATTGTATGGAGAGTCATGGCATGCTTAAGATACTTGTCAAATTTGGCCTTTTTACCCTTTACCTTTTATCACTTGATTCATCTATATTCCCCTAAGTTGTTTCTTTCTAGGGTATTTACTCTCGTGGCCAGGAGTAAAAGTGTTTTGGTTAGCCCTGAAGATGACAAAAATCATGGCTGGTATGCCCGTTTCGTTGTTGCTCCCACAAAAGGTTTAGTGGGTGATGAGAACATGCCTTTTCCAGAAAAATAGAACTTTGCACGTAAGTTTTTTTTAACTTTCTTCTTCTTTTTCTATTGAAGAAACAAGAACTTACAATCTCGTGACTGTACGTTTTTTCCTTTTTTCAGCAACTATGGAAGTTGTTGAGGAGATTCCAGACTTCCGTGGTTAGGTAGGAAAATTGTTGACTGTTGCTAATATGGAAGGAATGTCTTGGAAGTACCTTTCTAATAGTTTTGATTGGAAAGTGAAGACTCGTGGTACCTTTCCTTTCAATTTTCTACCTTGCTTCCATATTCACTTGAAAATTTTCTAACTTTTTCATTCGCTAGGGTTTCCCATTCGGGGTGTTAGCACCGTATCTATTGCTGCTTCAAGACTTTCTCTGTCTATGGCTCAAGAGATGATTTTGAGTTCCTTATCAAAGAGAAAAGCTGATAGGGCACATGGTTCTGAGGGTGAAGAGGATCAAGAGGAGGGCTCGTTAGTTCGTAGATCTCGAGCTAGGAGACGTGTTATTTCGGATGATGAAGTCACTCCTCCTCCAAGTTCAGTTCCCATGAACGAGCCCGAAAGTCCCAGTTTGGTGAGCTCCGATGAAGAGATGCATGCCGCACCCCGTGACTCTACAGAACAACTGTTTTCACATGGGTTTGATAATGAAGATTTCGGCTTTGTTTCTGAGAAAGTGCCTCTTGCCTCTTTTCCAGTATCTGTTCCAGTTGATCCTCAGTTCCCCGTACCTGTTGTTGCTGCTACTACTCCGCCGGTAGCTGTTTTGACCTCCTCAACTGCCCCTACTGTTACAACTTCTCATGTTGAAGTTGGTTCTTCCAGTAACAGTAGGGTAATGAAAAAAGTTACCACTGAAGTCCCTGAGGATGGTAATCTTCTGAAGAAATCTGGCCAAGCCGATGTATGGCTAAAGCCATTGATTGGCCCAGTTGAGAAGTCCAAATTGGAAAGCCACAGCTCTTTAACGTGGATGAATGAAATTGTCCATTCATCTTTAAAGGTATAAGCCTTAGCTTTTATTTTGCATGTGACTTTCTTTTCATCTGTATTTGGTAATCACATTTTCCTTTTCCTCGTGTAGATCAACCTAATTGGCACGGAGCTGATGAAGAGAATTGTCCATACTGAGCAATTACTGAATGACTATCGCACTGAAGCGGACAACTGGAAGGAACAGTTTGATGGCCTTGAGCTTGAGAAGGAAGTTTTAGATGAGGAGAAGTGTACTTTGGAGCAACAAGTGAAGATAATGGCAGCAGAGTTGGCAATTGAAAAGGCCTCTTCCAGTCAAGTGGGCAAGGATAAAGTTCTTCTCGAGTCTTCATTTGCCGAGCAGCTTTCCAAAGCCACTGAAGAAATTAGAAGTTTGAAAGAACTGTTGAACCATAAGGAAGTTTACGCCGGGGAGCTTGTTCAAACGCTCACCCCAAGCTCAAGAAGAACTTCGTGTTTCTTCTGATAAAGTTCAGTTCTTAGAGAGGTCACTCGCTCCCTTACAAGCTTCTTATGATGCTGCTTTGACTAAAAAGGAAGAGCTAATTGCCGAAATTGAGCAGTGGGAGAAGGATTATGAAGTCCTTGAGGACAAAGTACTGTTGATGTTGGGCTTTCTTGAACACACAGCCTCAAAACTTTAATGGAGGCAAGCCATGAAGGCTTTGACTTAGCTCCTGAAATTGCACAAACTAAGAAACCATTGAGAAAACTCAGCAGAGTCAAAGTTTTTCTTCACCTGAGGTTGACATTCCCATGGGTAATGAACATACTCCTGGTGAAGCTGTTGTTCAAACTTCTTCTGCGCAAGTTAAACCTCCTGTTGCTGATGATGCCATCTTGAATCCTTCTGATAATACTGGTTCAGAACCTGCCCCACAGTGAAAGTTTGATTGAAAAGTTTGTTGTTTTGCTTTTTTTTTATTGGTGGAATGTTTGGGAAGTTTACCCCTGGTTCATTTTGGGGTTTAGTAATGATTGGAAAGTTTTACCCCTGGTCTATTTTGGGGTTTTGTATCAGGTAGCTTAGGTTGGAACTGAGTTTATACTTAGTTTTACCAAAGTTGATATGATATTACTTTCCAAGTTTTTGTCTAACTCTTATGATATCTTATTTTGAGTTTCTGTTCTACTCTCTTATTGGTTTAACCTTGTCTTATTTCGGGGTTTGAAGACAAATGTTTGCCTTATGTTTATAAATTTTGCCTTTATTTTCCGCCTATTTTAATGTTTGGGTTTTTGTTTTACCCTTTGTTATTTAACTTTGCATTAAAAATGCTTCAATGCTTCGTGACTCTTTTGAATAAGCACAAATTATAAAAGAGGGCCCTTTTATAAAGGACACTTAATGAAGAAGACGTCTCAACTTCATATTGGTGTAAACATACGAAAGAAGAAATAGGAATATATATATTTCTTTGAATACTTTGAGGAAGTTTTGTATTCTTGAACTTTCAAACTGTATACTTTACATGTATTCAAGTACATCTACAACTCTTTCATAACTGTTTTCTTTATAACAGATTTTACAAAATTCAACGGTATTTCTTGCAACCCACGACTAAATATTGCCTTTAACCTAAATACTTGTAATTTACATTTGCGAGTGTATACTTCATCATAGGTTTTTGAATCAGGCTTGTGCTTTTGGCTCTTGATTTTCTCTTAACTTTCGATTTGTTGGGTAGATTACCTCAGGCTTGACTTGAATTCTGACTTTTCTAGTCTTTTTTGCTTTCCATATATATAGCACCCCAAGTGTTAGAGTTTTGAAGTATGAAATCTCGAGCACTTGATTATTCCTTCCATGCGGTCCATTTCCTGAAAAGGAAAAACATACGGGACTCGGAGGTATATATTTTTTTTTAGATGATGACTGCTTAACCTTTTTATTTCCATCAGAAAGGTTGTAACCTAGACCGGGGATGATTTTGCACCCCGCGTGTCTTTTAAGTCTAAAATCATCATTTGGTGTGGGCTAGCTTTGTGCCTATCATCTAAAATGGTTAGTATAATTAAAAAAAAGAATAAATCTTAACCTTGCATAAACGATACCTAATGTAACAACCCGGCCAGTCATTTTAAGAATTAACGCCCCAATCCCTTATTAACTGCTTTCCCCGTGTTCGTTTCTGCTATTTTAATTTGTCGGGATGTTGGGTTTTGAGTTTCGGAGTGTTTTGGGACACTTAGTCCCTAAATGAGAATTTAAGTTTTAGAATTTGGACCGTAGTCGGAACAGGGTAAAGACGGGCTCGGAAAAGAATTCCGTGGGTTCTGTTAGCTCCATTGGGTGATTTCGGGTTTAGGAGCGTGTTCGGATTGTGTTTTGGGGGTCCGTAGCTTATTTAGGCTTGAAATGCCGAAAGTTGAATTTTTGAAGTTTCCGGTTCGATAGTGAGATTTTGATATCGGGGTCGGAATGGAATTTCGGAAGTTGGAGCAGCTCCGTAGTGTTGAATATGACGTGCTTGCAAAATTTTAGGTCATTCGGACGAGGTTTGATAGACTTTTTGATCGAAAGCGTAATTTGGAAGTTTTTGGAATTCTTAGGCTTGAATTCGATGATGATTTGGTTTTTCGATGTTGTTTGAGGTGTTTTGAAGATTGGTATAAGTTTGGATAGTGGTATATGACTTGTTCGTGCTTTTGGTTGAGGTCCCAGGGGCCTCGAGGTGGTTTCGGATGGTTAACGGGAGATTTTGAGTTGGGTTTGACAGCTGAAGTTGTTCTATTGCTGTCATAACCGCACCTGCGGCTAGGGGACTGCAGGTGCGGACTCGCAGAAGTGGACATGGAGCCGCAGATGCGGCCACAAGTGAAGGCAGCAGAAACCGCAGAAGCGGGAGGTATACGGCACCTGCGGGACCGCAGATGCGGAATCCGGGTGGCAGGTGCGGAGAAGGAGGCTTTAGTGAAAACTGCAGAAGCGGTTCCCTTGACCGCAGAAGCGGTAGCGCAGAAGCGGAAATAGACCGCAGGTGCGAAAAGCCTGGGTCAGAAAGTATAAAAGATTTCCTTCACAATTTTTGGTTATTTTTCTCAATATTTCATTCGGGGTAAAGCTTTTGGGAGCAATTTCAAGGGAGATTTTCAGAGGGATTCATTGGAGGTAAGGTACTTGGTTCCTAAACTCATTATTATGGTGACTTTTATCGTTGATAGCATGAAATTTAAGGGAGAAATCAGTGGTAAATTGGGGATTAGGGCTTGGTTAATTAAAGAGTTTTGAGTGGTGATTTGAGGGACCATTTGAGGTTCGATTTTGGTACTCTTGGTATGGCTGAACTCGTGAGAGTGTGAGGTCCCGAATTTGTAGATTTTACCCGATTCCGAGATGTGGGCCCGAGGGACGTTTTGGTCATTTTTCCTAATTTCGTGTATTAGCTTAGAATTAATTAGTGGAATCAGTTACTTAAAGTTTTATTTACATTATGCAATTGATTTGAATAGATTTGGGCTATTTGGAGACGAGTACTCGTGGCAAGAGCGTGGGTTCGGGTTGATTTTGAGCTGGTTCGAGGTAAGTGGCTTGTCTAACCTTGTGTGGGGGAACCCCCCTTAGGATTTGGTATTGTTGATATTTGAAATGCCTTGTACGTGAGGTGACGCGTGCGTACTTGTGTTAATCGTTAAAAATCCATTTTTATTAAGTAACTATAATTGTGATTCCTTTTCCTGTTCATACTGCTTGTAATTTAAGCCTGCTGTTAGCTTAGGAAAGCATGTTTAATTGACTTAATTGCTTTACTTGCTCAAACTGCCTTATTTGGATTATGTGCAGCATGCTAGGTTAGAAATACCTGTTTTACCTTGGTATGAAATTGGAATTGAATTGAGTATTCTTCGTTTTGCTGCTGTGTGTTTACATTGGGACTATGGGACGGTATCCCGGGAGATCCCCCTGCTTATTTACTTTGGGACTACGGATTGGTATTCCGGGAGCTCCCCCTGCACTTTTATATTGAAACTATGGGACTGCACCCGGTAGATTCCCCCAGTATTAGGTATTTACATTTGGGACTACGGATCGGGATTCCGGTAGATCCCCGCGCACTATGAGTTGGACTATGGTACGGTATCCCGGGAGATCCACTGGATATTTATATTTGGGACTATGGGACGCTATCCTGGGAGATCCCCGGTTGTTATCTCTATGTGAGCTATATTCTTTCCGTGATTACTTCTATCTCTGTAGTAGTTGTTGTTATTCTTATTATCCTATGTTACTTCATACAGTTAGCATTTAATTATATTGTCGTATTCTATACTGTTTTATCTCATTTTTCAGCTATAATCAGTAGGTCCCTGACCTTCCTCGTCACTACTCGACCTAGGTTAGGCTTGGCACTTACTGAGTGCCGCTGTGGTGTAGTCATGCCCTTTCTGCGCATGTATTCCATGTACAGATCCAGGTACTTCGACTCAACCCTACTACCCTTGAGGCGGGGTGATCCATCAGAGACTTCGAGTTATGTCTGCCGCGTCCGCAGACCGAGGAGTCCCTTTCCATTCTCTCTCATAGTATTAGCCCTTCTGTATTTACTTTTGTTTAGACACTCTGGAGTTAGAACACTGTAGTTATTCCACAGCTTGTGATTTTATGAGATTCCGGGTTTTGGGAAATGTAGTTTCATTTTGAGAGTTTGTATTGTACATGCCGATCGACATCTTAAAAGCTTTGGTTGTTATTTCTGCAATTTTGGCTAGTTTTATTCTGTTGTTTCTTTTTCCGCAATTTGTTAGGCTTACCTAGTCGTAGAGACTAGGTGCCTTCACGATAGTTCATGGAGGGCGAACTGGGATCGTGACACCTGACCGGGAGTTTTCCCTTTCAGAAGTAGTACTTCCTCAAATGAACAGCATTCCAATTTGATGGGAATACTTTGCCGTCCATTGTTTCCAATTCATATGCGCCCTTTCCAGCAATACCTCGAATCTTGTAAGGTCCTTCCAATTTGGGCTCAATTTTCCTGCATTGGCTCCTTTTGATGATTGAAAAACGTTTTTGAGTACGAAGTCCCCAATCTTGAAGTACCTAAGATGAGCTTTCCGATTGTAATATCGCTCAATAATTTGCTTCTGTGCGGCCACCCTTATTAGAGCTGTTTCTCTCCTTTCTTCAAGCAAATCGAGATTTACTCGCATCTCTTCCTCATTTGATTCTTCGGTTGCTTGGATGTACCTTGTACTTGGTTCTCCTATTTCAATTGGAATTAAGGCTTCGACACCATACACAAGTGAGAATGGTGTCTCTCCCGTACATGTTTTTGTTGTTGTCCGGTAAGCCCATAAGACTCCTGGTAACACTTCTGGCCACTTACCTTTTGACCCCTCTAATCTTTTCTTCAAGTTATTAATAATAACCTTGTTTGTTGATTCAGCTTGTCCATTAGCTACAGGATGATAAGGTGTTGAAGTTATCCTCTTAATCTGCCAACTCTAAAAGAATTTTGTGATTTTCGCGCCTATGAATTGCGGGCCGTTATCACCCATGATTTCTTTTGAAACTCCAAACCGGCATATGATGTTACGCCATATGAAGTCCCTGACTTCTTTTTCCCGTACCTATTTGAAGGCACCTGCTTCTACCCACTTGGTAAAATAATCGGTTAGTACTAGTAAAAATCGTACCTTTCCTTTGGCTTGGGGTAGCGGACCCACGATATCCATCCCCCACTTCATAAAAGGCCATGGTGCAATAATTGGATGTAATAACTCTGCTGGGCGATGCATATTGTTACCATATCATTGGCATTTGTCACATTTGGCCACAAAGCTTTCAGCATCTTCTTCCATTTTTGGCCAATAATATCCTGCTCTAATTAGAATTTTTACCAAGGATCTTCCTCATGCGTGATTTCCACAGTGTCCTTCATGTACTTCTCTCATCACATACTCTGTTTGAGAAGGTCCAAGACACCTTGCTAAAGGTCCACCGTTGATATAAGTTGCCTCGATCCAAACAATAACGGGCATCTTTTCGTCGAAGTGCCTGAGCCTTTTCTTATTTTCAGGTAGAATCCCGTACTGCAAAAAATTAACGATCTTGTTTCTCCAATCCCAAGTTAGATTATTGAAATTTACCTCGTTTTTATCTTGATCGAGTGCCGAATGAAACAAATGCGTTACAGAAGCATTTTCTTCATTTGTCACTTCTGCAGCGGATGCAAGATTAGCCATAGCGTCTGCTTCAGCATTTTCTTCCCTGGTATTTGCACGATTTTCCAAGATTGGAATTGTCTGATTAAATCTCGTGCCTTTTCCAAATATTGTTGCATCCTCATCTCTATATCTATATAAGTCCCCTGCATTTGATTAACTACAAGCTGCTAGTCGCTCTTGATTATAATCTGCACTATTCCGAGCTCTCGTGCCAATTCTAAACCTGCAATTACAGCTTCGTATTCTGCTTCATTATTAGTAATGGGATGGCATTTTATTGCATGCCTTATAGTTTGTCCCGAAGGTGGGATTAGAACAATGCCTAAACCCGCTCCTTTAACATTTGAGGAGCCATCGGTAATAGGGTCCAAGTACCTAGATTAGACCCATTAAATACCTGCAGTTCCTTTTCTACTTCTGTTAATATTCCTAGGCTGAAGTCAGCCACGAAATCTGCTAAAACCTGTGATTTTATCGCAGTTCTAGGTTGATACATGATATCATATTCACTTAGTTCTATATCCCACTTGGCTAATCTACTTGATAATTCTTGCTTATGCAATATACTTCGTAAGGGGTAAACGGTCATTACAGAGATTGGGGAGATTGAAAATAAGGCCTCAACTTTCTAAATGCCATTATTAGTGCTAAAGCAAGTTTTTCTAAATGAGGATATCGAGTTTCAGCATCCAATAAAGACTTGCTAACATAATAAATTGGAGATTGTTTACCTTTGTCTTCTCGAACTAATACTGCACTTACCGCCATTTCTGACACGGCGAGGTAGATGAATAGCCTTTCTCCATCCTTTGGTTTAGCCAGCAACGGTGGGTTTGACAAGTATGTTTTTAGATTTTTGAGTGCTTGTTGGCATTCCTCAGTCCACTCAAATTGGCTTTGCTTTTTTAACACTGAAAAGAACTTAAAACTTTTCTCCGAAGATTTAGAAATAAACCTTCCCAATGCTATTATCCTACCTGTCAACCTCTGCACCTCTTTTTTGCTCGTGAGTATATCCGGTATTTCTTAAATTGCTTTAATCTATGCTGGATTTACTTCAATTCCTCGGTTAGAAACAAGGAAACCTAAAAACTTACCTGAAGACACGCCAAATGCACATTTTTTGGGATTTAACTTCATATTGAATTTGCGGAGAATCTGAAATGTATCTGATAAATGTTGGATGTGATCCCCCGCCTGTGTTGACTTGACTAGCATGTCATCAATATAGACTTCCATGGTTTTTCCTAGATGTTCTTGAAACGTCTTTGTTACTAACCTGTGGTACGTGGCTCCAGATTCTTTAGGCCGAAAGGCATGACTTTATAACACTAAGTCCCCCTATCTGTAATAAAGGAAGTTTTTTCCTCATCTAAAGGATCCATTTTTATTTTGATTATATCTTGAGTACGCATCTAAATAACTCAACAATTCATGTCCTGCAGTAGCATCAATTAGTTGATCTATATGTGGTAAAGGAAAAGAATCTTTAGTGCAAGCTTTATTCAAGTCAGTATAGTCTACACAAACTTGCCACTTACCATTCTTTTTGGGCACCACTACAGTATTAGCTAGCCAATTAGGTTATTTTACCTCTCGGATAGACCCGATTTTTAAAAGCTTTTGTACCTCATCTTGAATCACCTAGTTTTTTGAAGGATCCTTGCTTCCTTTTCTTCTGCTTGACAAGTGGGTATGTTGGATCTTTATTCAGCTTATGGGTCATCACCTCCGGTGGTATACCTGTCATATCTGAATGCAACCAAGCAAATCAATCTGCATTAGCTTTTAAGAATTCAATTAACTTACCTTTCATCTCTAGGCTCAGGTTGGTTCCGATGTAAACTTTTCTATCTGGCCAATGTATAAACAGCACCACAGCTTCGATTTCCTCAATTGTTGTTTTGATGTTTTCGTTCTCTTCTGGATCTTGAATAGTATCAGGCCTTGCTTGAGTCTACATCCGTTTGTCCATCTCCAGTTGAGGTTTGAGTTGTTAAACCCTCAACTGAATTCTGTAATTGCTATTTTTCGTCTACAACGTCATTTTTTAGGCTTGAATCTGCCACTGAATTGATACTTCTAGAAGCATGTTGATCACCACGGATTTGTCTAATTTCCCATTGGGAAGGGAACTTAATAGCCTGATGTAAATTAGCGGAACAGCATCCATCTCGTGAATACAAGGTCTGCCGAGGATCATATTGTACGCCATGTCCATGTCTATCACTTGAAATTTCGTATCTTTGACTAATCCTGCTGGGAATGTAGTGAGCACTATCTCCCCTTTAGTAACAACGCTTGAATTGTCAAATCCAGATAAGGTACGTGCTTTAGGTACCAATTTGTCATCAGCTTGCATCTGATTTACCACTCTTAAAAGATGATATTTACAGAGCTACCTGGATCAATCAAAACTCGTTTCACATTAGTATCATGTACAAGTAAAGATATTACCAGTGCATCATTGTGTGGGATCAACACGCCATCTGCATCTGTATCATCAAATGTTATACTGTCTTCTTCCAAAACTTGGCGAACTCGCTTTCCGTGGGTAATTGTGACTTTTGACACTTTTTTTGCAGCCGTATATGTCACACCGTTGACCTCCTCTCCTCCGCTTATCACGTTAACCGTTCTTTCCGGTGACGGAGGTTTTGGTGACTCCTGTCTATTCTTCATTTATGCTTGCTTACCCTTCTCGCTAAACAAATCGGTTAAATAACCTTGTTTTAACAAGTGCTCTACTTCACCTTGTAGCAATCTGCACTCTGCTGTTTTGTGACCGTGATCATTATAAAACTCGCACCAGAAATCTGGATTTTTTCTACTAGGGCTCGATCTCATTTCTTTTGGCCACCGCACCTTATCTCCCATACTTCTTAAAACAACTACCAATTCAGATGTGCTAACACTGAAACTGTAATAGCCAATCTTTGATTTTGAACTAATGTCGCTATCCCGCGTATCTCGCTCCTTTCTAAACTTGGATGACGAACCCGCATCTTTGTCTCTTGATTTGAAATCGTACCTCGGGTTCTCTAGTTTTGAATGTGAATCCCTTCCTGGTGGTCCCATGTAAGGTTCGTACCTGTTCTTACCGGACCTTTTTTCAGTTTCTGGTCGCCTTGAACTTGTTCTTTCACCTCGCCATGACTGAGTGATAGTATCTTCTTCTATTCGCAGCTTCGTAATGTACCTGTTGTAAACATCATTCCAAGTTGTTGCAGGAAATTCTCGTAAACTTTCTTTGAGTCTCCTCGTGGCTTCTGAGCTTTTTTCATTTAGGTTACTTGCAAACACCATAGCCGCCCAATTATCTAGTACATATGGTAACATCATCCTTTTACGCTGGAATCTATCCACGAATTCCCTGAGTAGCTCCGTATCTCCTTGTTTTATTTTAAAGATGTCTTCCATCCTCTTTTTAACTTTTTGAGCTCCCGAGTGTGCTTTTATAAATGAATCTGAAAGCTCAGCAAAAGAATCAATAGAATTTTCTGGTAAAAGAGAATACCATGTTAGTGCTCCTTTTGTGAGTGTTTCACCAAATTTTTTAACCAGCACTGACTCAATCTCTTGCTTGGTCAGGTCGTTGCCTTTCACGCCAGTTGTAGATACAGTTACATGATCTCGTGGGTCGGTTGTCCCATCATACTTCGGGATATCGGGCATCTTAAACTTTTTTGGGATGCGGCACTTGGCTTCCAGGGTTGTTGAGAATATTTATCAATATCCACTCCTTTAATCACGGGTGGCACACTAGGTATCTGCTCTATGCGATCGTTCTGCTCTTTGCTGTTTCTGCAAAGTTAGTACTAAACTTTGTAAATCAGAATTAATTGGGATACCTGACCTTCCATCGCAAGATTTGCTGGGAGTTCCTCCACTGCCCCAATTGGCGAGTCCTAAGCGTAGGTTCTCTATGGTTGCGGTGTTGTTTGGAGGTGGAGTTGGTTGTATAGTTGGTAATCCACTAACGAAAGCTTGAAGAGCATTGTTGACGTGTTCTGCAATTAGTTGCTTCAATGCATCTTTAGCAGTTTGATCTTCCTCTTGTTGGTTATTCACATGTGATGTTGATCTGTCAGGTGACCCTTCTCGGGAGTGTTGAGGAGAATTTTGGGGTGAAGGGATTGGAGTTCCACCCTCTTATTGATTCTGTTGGTTTAGTTGGTTTTGCTGGTTTTGTTGGTTGTTGTCGTTAGCGGTCGACATGATTTTTTGACAGAAAAAATGAATTTGGAAAGTGAAAAGATTATCAGATTCCCGGTAACGGAACCAAATTGTTTAACCAAAAATTGTGTTATTCGGTCAAAGCTTATTTTTAGAAGTACTCGGGCTACTGATAATCAAGAAATTTTATATTTTCTCAATAAGAAAGGAAATTAGAATATGAAATAGCGAAGTAACCAATAGGAAGCAAAAGAAAGTAATTGTATTCCAATAATAATCAGAACGTGCCTTTACAAGTAAAATCCCCTTCCCTTATATAGGAATCTATAAGTACAACAGTTTTTTCCCCTTTTATGACTGAATCATTAATGATATTAATGAGACGTTATAATTGGCAATCGTAACTGTTCATGAAGATTCTGTAACGTCTATGATCATTCATGCACATTAATTAGCGATTCATGAATCTTCCTACTTTTCTATCTTGATTCATTATGCCGATGTCTCTTCATATGGCAATTCAGATTTAAGCAACGTTACCCTTTTATCTCGTGGGCGATTTGCTCGTACCTATTACGACTCGTGCCTATTTTAATGCATCTCTCCATCTGTTGCTTCCTTAGTGATCCACGTATCTTGCCACATCTGCCACTTATATAAATTCACGTATAATATTTATTTTTACCAATGAATCACCCCCTTTATATACTAGTCTCCTAAATATTAATTATTACCCAAGTCCTTAATATTTACAAGATAAGGGGAATTCTCTACAAGCCTAGAAGATTCCAAGGACTTTCCTAGCAAATCCATGGATCTAGGGTCTTCCAAAGGAAATGTCCATACTTCTCTAGAATCTTCTTACAAATGTTAGCCTTCCTCCTATGTAAGCTTCCACGTAGCATTAATATATGTCAAATGGCGCCTATGTGGCATGATGACATAGCGGGTCATCACATAATGGTGTAGAAGTTCATACAAGCTTATTATTTCTATATTTTTAATCATATGATCCAACAATCCCCATCCCAATCCCAAACGTGTTACTAGAATATAGTAACATAATAATAACAACAACAACCAGTATAATCCCACAAGTGAGGTTTAGGGAGGATAGTGTGTACGCATACCTTACCCCTATTCTGGGAAGAGAAACTGTTTTCGATAGACCCTCGGTATCCCTCCCTCAAAAAACACCCCACCTTGCTCTTGAGGTGACTCGAACTCACAACCTCTTGGTTGGAATAAAGGGTACTCTTAGAGCAACCCACTCTTGTCGAATATAGTAACATACTAGTTGTAAATTCATATTTCTTTTGGTAACCACAATGTCCTGCGGGACTTGTTGATAGTTTGTAATAGCCAAGTAGAAAATGCCTACTCGGGCGATGCTACAGTTACTATTATGTGATATATATATAATATATCCCTGCTGATTTCAAAAAAAAAAAAATTTAACAGATTGTATTAAAATAATCATACATAAAATAGATAAAGAAAGGAAAAGACAAACAAGAGAGAGAGAAGCATTTGACGCTCCAAAGTCCAAACAATCCAACACAGCCAGATTGCGGAGGTGAGTGGCAGAGAAAGGAGGAAGGAGCAAAATCATGGGCATTTCACAGAGCAATAGCAACAACAGAAGAAGAAATCATGCTTATTATTATGCCTACAACCACCCCTCCTCCTACTCTTACTACTCCTCTGACCCTCCTTTCCACACCCACCCTCCTCCTCCTTTCCCTTTTCCACCTCATCTCCTCCCACCCCCACCACCCTCCTACTCCTACCCCACTACCTGCAACAACTGCACTAACCCTGTTTTGGGTAGGTCTTTTTTTGCTCCATATCACAACAACACTGACTGGTCTGGTTCTGGTTCTTACCTGCCTCCTCAGCCTCAGGCTCAAATGGTAGGTGGGTTGGTCGCCCCACCTACCCCTTCACCCTATGCTGAATCCCAACAAGCCAAGAAAGTTAGGAGCGGTGTCAATGTGCATAAAGATTCCTTAAAGCTTGAGGTTGATGAGCTGAACCCACATCATCATTTGGTTTCTTTTGTCTTTGATGCTCTCTTTGATGGAAAGTAAGTTCTTTTCCTTTGGTTCAAGATTTGATTTTTTATGTACTCTGCTTTTCGTAGTTACTGTTGTTAGAAATATGATGTTAATTTTGAACCCAATGAATTTAGGTACTAACAATAAAAGATGAGATCTCTTTTGAGCCCAATTGAACTCATAGCAAATGAATTTAGGCTCCTAGAATGAAAGATGAGATCTCTCTTTCCTTTTGTGCTTCTCTAGTTAAGGTTTTATGATCTTGCACCTCAAGTTTAGTCACCAGTTTGTCAATTTTGGGATCTCTTTCATAGGAGTGTCTTTACCTCTAGGTGGTCGAAAATTCTATTATTTTCAAGTAGATCCCAAGATTCTCTTTTTCTTAATGTTTGGGTTATCAGCTTATCCAACTTGGGCAGAAAGCTTTTTGTTATGCTACTAAAAATATTGCTCGACTCGATGTGGTGTTCTCTCCGAGACCTTACTTTTGCTAAACATCGAAGTTATTTCTGCAGATTCTTTAGAGTATCTTATCCTACTTTAGAAGTGGTGAAGTTTATCGGGCTTATGAGTTATGATTACTGGTCTAAGATGTTATGCTATTCGTCGTGTTCCGCATTATTGATCACGTTTCATTCTTAAAACATCATACTTGTGAGAATGCACACGAGAAAAATCTATTATTGATATTCTATATTACAATCAGCCTTATTTATATGTATACATAACACATAATCTACTCCTATTACATAAAGGACTAGCACTAATTACATATATTCACATAACTATTCTAATACCCCCCTCAAGCTGGAGCATATAAATCATATGTACCGAGCTTGTTACATATGTAGCTAATACGAGGACCATTGAGGGACTTGGTGAAAATATCTGCAAGTTGATCATTCGATTTCACAAACTTTGTAGCAATATCTCCCGAGAGTATCTTTTCTCTAGCTCTGACAAAGTGACATTCAATCTCAATGTGTTTAGTTCTCTCATGGAACACTGGATTTTATGCAATATGAAGAGCAGCTTGATTATCACACACAAGTTCCATCTGGCTGATCTCACCAAATTTCAACACCTATGAGCAACTGTTTGATCCAAATTAGCTCACATGTCGCCATAGCCATTGCTCGATATTCTGCTTTTGCACTAGACCGAGTAACCACATTCTGTTTCTTGCTCTTCCAAGACACCAAATTACCTCTTACTAAGACACAGTATCTAGACGTAGAACGTCTATCAGAAGGTGATCCTGCCCAATCAGCATCTGAGTATCCAATGATCTGCTCATGGCCTCGATCCTCAAACAATAAACCTTTGCCTGGAGCTGATTTTATATACCGAAGAATGCAGACAACTGCATCCCAGTGACTATCACAAGGAGAATCCTTAAACTGACTCACAACACTCACCGGAAAGGAAATGTCAGGTCTAGTCACCGTGTGAGGTAATTTAATTTATCAACCAGCTGCCTATATCTTGCAGGATCGCTAAGGGGCTCCCCCTGTCCTGACAGAAGTTTAGAATTCGGATCCATCGGAGTGTCAATAGGTCTACAATCTGTCATTCATGTCTCCTCAAGAATGTCTAAGGCGTACTTCCTCTGAGAGATCACAATACCGAGCTAGACTGAGGGACCTCAGTACCCAGAAAATACTTTAATCTGCCTAGATCCTTAATCTAAAAGTGCTGAAAGAGATGTTGCTTCAACTTAGTAATACCATCCTGATCATTGCCAGTAATAACAATATCGTCAACATAAACGACTAGATAAATACAGAGATTTGAAGCAGAATGCCGATAAAACACAGAGTGATCAGCTTCACTATGAGTCATGCCAAACTCCTGAATAACTGTGTTGAACTTACCAAACCAGGCTCGAGGAGAATGCTTTAGACCATAAAGGGACCGGTGCAACCGACATACAACGCCATTAGACTCCCCCTGAGCAACAAAACCAGGTGGTTGCTGCATATAAACCTCATCCTCAAGGTCACCGTGAAGAAAAGCATTCTTAATGTCCAACTGATTGAGAGGCCAATGGCAAACAACAGCCATGGATAGAAATAGGCGGACTGATGCTATTTTAGCCACGAGAGAGAAAGTATCACTATAATCGACCCCAAATATCTGAGTATACCTTTTGGCAACAAGACGAGCCTTAAGTCGATCAACCTGGCCATCTGGCAACTTTGACTGCATACACCCAATGACAACCAAAAATCAATTTACCCGAAGGAAGAGGAACAAGCTCCCAAGTACCACTCATATGTAAAGCAGACATCTTGTCAACCATAGCCCGTCGCCACCATGGATGAGATAATGCTTCACCTGTAGACTTAGGGATGAAAACAGAGGACAAAGATAATACAAATGCACAATGGGGTGATGACAGACGATGATAACTTAAACCGACATAATGGGGATTAGGATTAAGTGTGGACCGTATACCTTTTCGTAATGCAATCGGTTGACTAAGAGGAGACAAATCCGCAGTATTAGTAGGGTCAGGTGCAGGACGTGAATCAGTTGGGCCTGATGTTGGGCGCGGACGACGATGATAAGTCAGGACCGGTGGAGTTGTAGAAGGTTGAACTGGATTAGGTGGTGGCACTAGAGCTATAGGTGGTGGAACTGGAGCTATAGATGGTGGAGGCTACAACTAGAGTTGTAGGTGGTGGAGCTGCAACTGGAGCTATAAAGGAAGATGAATAGGAGATAGTGAGTGAATCTCCAAAAGATGGAATTGGTAGCACCTCAAAAATATCTAAATGATTACCTGGACCTGTGAAGTATTATTGGGTTTCAAAGAAGTTAACATCAGCGGACATAAGGTACCGCTGGAGGTCAGGAGAATAGCATCGATACCCCTTTTTGCGTTCTCAAGTAACCCAGAGATACGCACTTAAGAGTATGAGGAGCTAACTTATCTTTTTCTGGAGTAAGGTTATGAATGAAACACGTACTTCCAAAGACACGGGGTGGAAAAGAGAACAAAGGTATGTAAGGAAACATGACAGAAAATGGAACTTGATTTTGGATAGCTGAAGATGGCATGCGATTAATAAGATAGCAAGATGTAAGAATTGCATCCCCCCATAAACGCAACGGAACATGAGATTGTATGAGTAGGGTACGAGCAGTTTCAATAAGATGTCTATTCTTTCTTTCAGCTGCCCCATTTTGTTGAGATGTATACGGACAAGATGTTTGATGAATAATCCCATGAGAGTTCATAAACTGCTGAAATGGGGAAGACAAATACTCTAGGGCATTATCACTACGAAATGTGCAGATAGAAACCCCAAATTTGTTTTGAATTTCACATGGAAGGTTTGGAAAATGGAAAACAACTCAGATCGATTTTCATCACAAGTATCCAAGTCAACCTGGATAATCAGCAATGAAACTGACAAAGTAGCGAAATCCCAAGGTGGAAGGAACTGACCCGACTAGGATCCCAAACATCTGAATGGACTAAAGTAAAAGGTGACTCTGCTCGATTATGAAGATGCCGAGGGAAATGGGTGTGAGTATGCTTACCGAGCTGACATGACTCACACTCTAGAGTGGACAAGTGAGAAATGGGTTCGTTCACCCTTTTTTCAACCTATTTTGGTCGCTTGAGTTCAATTTGTTATTACTTTGGTTCCAGACTCTTCAAATGCGTGTGTTTTCAATATTTAAATTCTTGCCACGTCAGCTTTTACGGATATTATTTCCAGTCAAAATAAGAGTAGGGGGGTAATGGGTCGTCCGTAAAGTAGCAGTGTGTGATGACTTTCCTTGCAACTGTAGGGGCAACTTATGTATTTTACCAATAAGTATTCATAAATAGTCATAGAGGTAATGAGAAAGCCCATTCAAAGTTGTGATTCTCTTGTTTGGGCCCTAAATATCTTTACCATTGTGAATCCTTCTTCTATATGTTGTTAAGCCTCACTTCTCCTTTAATTTGCCTTCTTTCTCTTTCATCTGTTTTCTTGACTTGAAGCATTTCTGTATCTCTAATTACAGTGCTAAGGCCTTTGGAGTTTCTAAGTTGTCTCCGATGTGCAAAAAGTGAAGTGTGATCCACATTTTTTGCAACATTGTTAAAGTGGAAATGTCTCTTAGATCATTCGTTATTGAGTAGTTTTCTAAGCACTGTTTAACTATTCTGCCATTAATAAAGTCTGTCATTTTGGTTCTCCTCCAGATGTGCCATGTTCTCTGGGCATGACATACATGGCTTGTTGTAGTAGCAACTTATCCAACAAAGACTATTGTCTGTTATCTTCTTACTTCATCAAAAAAAGATCATTGCCTGTTAAGAGAGGATTGTGTCTTAACATCTTTCTGGTCCGAGCTGTCATTATGGAGTATAAGTTAATCATGTTGATAGATGTAGAGGCACCATTTCCATGGATGTAATTTCTGTTGTAGGTAGAGAGTTCTTATCACTATGTTATCCCTCTCTTGATTGGATATAAATTTTATTTTAATTCTTAGGCTTGCTTTATTATGGTAACAGGGCAACCAAGCGAGTAAAGGTTCAGCATCAGTTAAAGTTTTCTTTAACCCAAAAATGAAAATACAGTATACCGTTCATCTTAATTCTCTGTACAGGCTGCTTCTGTCTTTAAAACACCTTCTTCTTCCCCCCCCCCCGTCCCCCCCAAAAGGGCAGCCCGGTGCACTAAGCTCCCTCTATGCATGGGGTCCATGGAAGGGCCGGACCACAAGGATCTAATGTACGCAGCCTTACCCTGCATTTCTACAAGAGGTTGTTTCCACGGCAAATTTTTTAAAATGAAAATAGCGAAAACAACGAACACTGAAGGAAACTTAATTTTGGAGCAATAACTTTAGAATGATTTGATCTATCTGGCTCATATTTATCTTTGTTCCAGTAGGACCTAAGGGTGTGGCATAATGGTCAATAAAGTAGGTACAAACCTTGGAGACCAGGGTTCAAATCCTAGCGGAGACAAAAACACTAGGTGATTATTTCCTATCTGCCTAAACCTTGGTAGAGTTACCCAATACCTGAGTAGGTACTCGGTGCAAACCAAACACATGTTTTATATTATACGCTTTATATCCCATTTTTTGTCCAATGAACCAAACATCTACCAATAAAACTATATCCGTTAAGTAATCCCGTCGTTATTTAATCCCCTTATTATAATCCCGATATAACTTGTTCCCCAACCAAATGACCCGTTAGTGTCTTCCTTGGTGTGTAAATAGTAAGGCCAACTGACTGTTTATTGAAATATTATGACATGGTATGAGTGTTGGAGAGTTTGCAGTAAATTTCTACCAGATATATAAAGTGAATTCTCAAAGCTTTGAATGTGAGAACAAGTGAATTCTTCATTATGGCTAACCACAGCATTCACAAGGTATCGTTGTGTCATGTGGGCATACTTGTCTAAACTCATCAGTAAACTACATGTGAATGCAATTAAACACTAAAAAGAGCGATCCAGTCATGCCTCGAAACCTTGACTCTTAACTCTTGTTCATAGGAACCATCATCCTCCATAAATACTACCAAAATATGCATCCTTCACTCTCTCTCTGGTAATACTTTTGAATTTTCAACTAACAGAGGCTTTCCTCCTAGCTCTTCAGGGTTCAGAAGCTCTTTCTTATTTTTGTCTCTATAACAACTGTTGGGACTAAAGATAATTCGAATATATCTGCATCTTGCTCAATGGCATCACATCGTGGCTCTAGATATCATGTTCTAGAGTAACTCTTGATTAGTCTGTAGCACTTTAAGTCTTGGGAAGAGAAGAATTCCTTGAGGTGTGTATCTTGTTCGCTGGAATTAAAGAGGATTGCGGCTTAAACCTTTAAATCTAATAAAGGCATCATTTGAATGTTGGGGATGGACCACCCACAAAAGCATCTTTTTGAGTTTTACGCCCACAAGTTATGGACAGAGAAGAATGCTCAGTATTTTTACACCAAAAACAACCTACTTGTTTTGTATTTTAAACTGCATAAAAGATTGCCACCTAAGGTGTTCCTTTTGGTCAAGATTTTTCAATTCGAAAGCAGTTTTTTCAAGAATTTTCATTTCTTCTTGCATCATTATGTGTTTGTAGTTTACACATATGTCAAGCTGTTGTCATCAATGTTGTACAAGATTCTTCTTATATAATTCTTATGCATATGAATGCGAATCCATTTTAATCTTTCTACGGAATCAATCTTCTCATGTATGCATATACTAGAATTGCATGATAAAAGTAAAAGATTATGTCCAATTTGAAGCGATCTCAATTAATCCCTCTGTTGCTGCTTCAAATTGGCAGGAGCACCAGTAGATACTAGTTGTCCTATAGCTTACAGATAGACTATCTTATTGTTGAATCCTTGATGTTTAGATCATGAACTGATTACTCTTCTTTTTGTTTCCCCCCCCCCCCCCCCCTTTGTTTGTACAGCATCACGGTGTTTTATTTTGTAAAGGAAGAGCCTCATTGCAGATTTGTTCCATTATATCCCCACGTCCATGTACCTATAACAATTCCTTTCCAGAGAGGACTTGGACAGAAATTTCGTCAGCCTTCTGGGATGGGCATTGACTTAGGCTTCTTTGAAATGGACGATCTCTCCGAACTGTCATCAGAAAACAGTGTTTTTCCCCTTGTAATAACTGCTACAATCTGCCTTCCATCTTTTTTAACGGAGGATCATATTAGCAATACTCAGCCTAAAACGTCCCTCCATATGCAAATTAGTCAAGCTGTACTGGAGAAGGATAATGAAGGGGCTTTCAGAGTGAGAATCATCAGGCAGATTTTATGGGTTGACAATGCTCGCTATGAGCTGCATGAGTTATATGGAATTGGAAACTCTGGCCCTGGTTATGAGAACGATGGCTCAGGCAAGGAGTGTGTGATATGCATGACTGAACCCAAAGATACAGCAGTGCTTCCATGCCGACATATGGTGAGAACCACTAAACTCTGTCCTGGTTTTTCAATAAGCACCAAACTGCTGCATTTGCTTTCTTGCTGAATGTGAATTTCTTTTTTAGTGTAATGCACTAAACTAGCCTGTGTACATTAAATTATTCAATTCCAACATGTATGCATAAACGTAAGTCAATTTGCATATCTCTACCCATTCTTTAGGAACCTATTGCGGCCTCCATTTCACCTGCTTTATTTTTTCCATATTCTCTTTTCTGGATAAGAAATTTTGAGTTAATGACAAACTTTCATTGGTTTTTGGTGCTCAAACTATCAGAGCTATGTTTCCAGTTGTAGATCAATTGTCCATATCAAACTTAAATGTAAAAAATAGCTCAGACTGTCGGACATACTTATTCCATTGGTGGTTGATAATGCTGTTTTTACTTTGAATGTAAATCATATTCTTGCCGCATTTCCAGTTATAACAAAATTCTCTCTTCATCCTGTATCATTTCTGTAATTGGAAGATATTGAGATAGACGGTTGATGTAAATGACTTCCAACTACTAGTTACTC
The DNA here is from genome assembly GCF_001879085.1 of Nicotiana attenuata. Lineage (NCBI taxonomy): Eukaryota > Viridiplantae > Streptophyta > Magnoliopsida > Solanales > Solanaceae > Nicotiana > Nicotiana attenuata. The sequence continues at coordinate 382,510 of NW_017670965.1, forward strand.
AAGATACAGAAATAGGTTGGCTGCCTTGCATCACTTGCATTTTTACATATAAAAGTCTCTGAGAAGCTCTAATGGGTTCTATTTTTGGCTTTTAGATCTTAATTACTCTTTATTGATCGATAACTTTCATATTCTCCAGTGCATGTGCAATGGATGTGCGAACACATTGAGACTACAGTCAAACAGATGTCCAATTTGCCGGCAACCTTTTGAAGAGCTCTTAGAGATCAGGATTAATAATGGTGATACTGACGAGTGAGCATTTCCTTGCAGAAAAACAAAGTAGCGAGCCTAATCTCAGTCATACGCGTTTTATGTTTTCAATTCGTAAATGTTTGTCACTATATAGTTGTAAATCTCACCATACGTGTCTTCCTGGCCAATCGTTTTCGATGGCCAACTATTTGTTCATTCCTTGTGTTATACTGCATTGTAAATATAACCTAGGCCAACGGCCCGGATGAGTTTGTTTCACTATTTACTTAAGTTAGCTAAGTGGCTCCTGTCTCACTATATACTAAAAGTTGTGCTGCTCTGGAAATAAGGTACATGCAGGATTGTTTGATATCTGACTAAAAGTTAACATTCTTCCTTACCTTTCCAAATGTCCTACTACTACTTTTGAATTTTACTACCATTGCTTGCAGATTCAGTTATTGGTAACCTTTTAGGCTTTTTACCTTAGTCAAGATGACAAAAGATGGTTATTGAAAAATCAATAAAGGAAAAACTTTGAACATTCTAGACATATATATTTCTTTGCAAACATCCAAAAAAGGGTGGTTGGGAAAGAATATTTGGCATGGAAGTTAGCAGTAAGCAAGACAAATATGTGCAGCATCTCAAAAAGCTTCTGTGGGGTTTTTTGAAAGTGAGAAGATATACACAGTTATGCAGTAAGTAACATTTTTGTATCTTAGTTAAAAACTTTGTACATATACACTGCCTTCTCTTTGGGGACCATACTTAGTTTTTTGAGTCTTGAAGATTACACTTGTGTGGCTACTTGATTCAGTTTTTGTGTCTTGAACATGACACTTCATTTCTCTTTCATACATACTTTGAAGCTCTAACTTCTCATTGTGGGGAAGAGAGTGGAAGAAAGGGAAATTTCAAGAGGAAATTAAGGGCCCGTTTGGCCATAAGAAATTTTTTACTTTTTTTCGAAATCAGTGTTTCTCCATGAAAATTTCAAATTTCACTTGAAGTTGAATTTTAGAATTTTTCGGAAACTTGAAAAACTCCAAAAAGCTATTTTTCAAAATTTACATCAAATCACTCAGAAAAATTCAAAAACAGCTCCAAATTGTATTCATATTCAAACATAACTCTAATTTTTAAATACCATTTTGACTTCAAAATAATTTCACTTTTTTCGGGAATTTTACAATTCTTGTTTCCAAACGCCCACTAAGCATTTTTGTCGGTGATCTCAGTCATTTTTTCCATTACCCCTCTCTTTTTATGATGGATCAAATCATCAAGATTTAAATTTAGCAAAGATAGAAGATAGTATAAGTTTCTTTTGGGATTGAATGCACATTAATATACTGCTTGCACTCGATTAGTTTTATGGAAGAAACATTATGAGATATCACATCCCATGACAATCTTTTCAACATGTGTTTGATGATCTTTCAACTTGTTAGTATTTCTTGTTAAAAGCCTATATTCAATTGCTTTTATGACTTAGGTCCTAGGGATGTCGTACCACCCTTGTAAGTAAGATCCTTTCTTGTATAGTGTCAAGTGATAGTATGTTTTAAACTAATGTGTCTTGCTTCTTTTTTTTTAATCTGTTCAAAAAATAATTTAATTTTAAACTTCATAAGTTACTCTTAATAAAATGATTATAACCACAAAAATATCCGTGGCTTGTTTTAGATCAAGAATTTAAGAAAAACTTTCTTGCTTTAAATATCGTATCGAATCAAACACTCGTATAAATTGGAATAAAGGGAGTATCTTTTAATAGAATTGATCCATTATGAAATTAACTTATATGCAACATAAGCACCTAAATACTAAAGTAACACCAAAATCTACCAAAGATTAAAAAGACATGCAAAAGATTTGTTCTCAAAATTTACTTTGGTTTTTCACATAGGAAGGTCTGAGAGGGCTGGTAAAATAAAATGGGAGGGGGGGGGGGGGAGGGGTGTTGGTTTGAGTGTGAAAAGATGGAAAATATCTTTGTCACTAGTACAATTTCTTTTGCCGGCAACTATATATAGTGGCATATATGATGATAATAATTCATCATATTCCTTGGACAAAATCCTATTGTCCTTTGAGTGATATACAGTATATTTCCACAAAATTTACATCTTCGAGATATGCCATTCAAGATTTTAAGTTTAATGGATACATAGTACTACTGCACCCACTTTTCTTGTTAGATGTAAAATCAATGTAAATATATACTTTTTTTTAATGGTTATGAAACCAAACTCACACATAAATTCCAATTGTCTTCTATTTTTATAGGGGTCAAATGAAGTAGGGAACTATTAATAATTTGAAAAAACAAAACGATCATATAAGGATCTCATATGTTAATTCTTTAGTAATCATTTGTAAAAAAGATCATATAACTAAAATAATATTTGTGAAATAAATTTTTCTTGTGTCTAGTCTAGGAGGAAGAGAAAAGACAGAAATGGCAGAAGAAGCACAAGATAGATAGATAGATGTAGATGAGTAGAGAGGTTAATCATAGTACAAATAATAATCTAGCACTTAGCTTGAATCCAAAATGTACCAAAATGCCAACTATTTGAAACTTGACAGATAACTGAAGGGATCACTTGACCTACACAAAGGAGCAGCCCCTACCCCCTAAGGCCCCAAACCCCT
>NW_017670965.1:385385-394233 GCF_001879085.1 Nicotiana attenuata
CCTCCCCCCCGCCCCCCCCTGTTTTCTTGTGCTGCCAAATGCCAATAGAGCAATTATTTTTCTCATCCTTACAGATTCCTTTTCTCTGCCTGCAATAAAATTCACTAGGCTACATCTGTTTTTGACTTTTAGCTTTAACATCTTTTTTTCTTTTTAATTATTCATATTGTGTGTGAACAATTTGTGGGAGTTTCACTTACAGAAGTCTTTACCAATCTTGGATGTATTGTGCCAAAATACATATATAGGGACCCCCTCAAATTATAACTTTTACCGCTAATATAGGGACCCCCTCAAATTATAACTTTTATCACTTTTTGGCTACCGGAGTGAAGAAGAGCCTTGGCGTAACTGGTAAAGTTGCTGTCATGTGATAAGGAGGTCACGAGTTCGAGCCGTAGAAACAGACTCTTGCACAAATACAGGGTAAGGCTGCCTACAATAGGCCCTTGTGATACGGCCCTTCCCCGGACCCCGTGCATAGCAGGAACCCCTTTACCACTTTTTGGCTACTATTTTTACACAATCTTGCTTGTTAAATTTTCTTGAACTCAAAATTCCCACTAAAGAAAAAGGAAATAAATAAAAAGAGGGGTTCAATTTGGTAATATAGTAACCCTATTGTGTGATAATATGAGCATCCATCCAACATCACTTTCGACAAATTTTCAATAATTGTTCTATTTGTGTTGCAGATGTAAATTATATGTCACTAGCTATTAAAATGGCTCCACTTATAGGCCTTCATTTCTTCATACGAGAAATAGAAAATAGGACTAATAGCTTTGGTTTCTTGAATTATAAGATATTACTGGAATTTGAATAGTAATTTATTGGTAGACCTCATAAAAGACGCAATGTTCGAATCTTATCAGATTAATTCCTTTCACTTCTGCTACCTCGGGCCACCGTAGACCAAAAAGGAGAATCAAACTTTAGGTATTATTACATCAATCAAAATGAAATTTATGTTAGCTTGATATTTATCTAGCTATTAAAGCGAATTGATTTATAGTAAACCATTTATTTATTTGTGCTACTATTTCTTGTGCACGAGTTATACTAATCTTTCTCTATATAATTCCAATTTTATCGGATATTGCATTTAATCATTTTTTTGGAGTTTTGCAAGATTGTTTTTGTTGCTCGTAGAAAATACTTCCCCCCCCCCCCCCCCCCCCAACTCCATCCCCTGAGTTAATTTGCCTATCGAGTCCCTCTTTGGCTAAGAGCCCGTTTGGACATAGAATTTTTTTCTTTTCTTTTCCAAAAAAATTTCACTTTTTTTCGAAATCAGCGTTTGTTCATATAATTTCCAATTTTCACTTGAAGCTGCATTTTGGAAATTTTCGAAAATTTGAAAAACTCCAAAAAGCTATTTTTCAAAATTTTCACTCAAATCACTCACAAAACTTCAAAAACAATCCAAACTAAAATTTATGTCCAAACACAACTCCAAATTTCAAATACCATTTACAGTTGAAATTTTTATTTTTTACCATTTTTTGGAATTTTACAATTCTTATGTCCAAACGCCTACTAAGTTTGGATACTACTAGAAAATCACAGTTTTCGGACTACCAATACAGTTGGAAAGTAGACAAAAAACCTAATTTTACGACCACATTTCAATTGTTTTGGTGTAGTCGAGAAATGATACGTTGGAAAAAAATTCCCGATTAGTACTATAGTCAAAAGATATCGACTATTTTTTTGTAGTCGGAAAAGAGCGATTTTCTGGTAGTGTATACGTAGTCTTGAATCTAGTAGCATGAGAAAGACTAATGAAAGTATAGCAACATTTGAAACAAGTATATACATTATTACTGTCCCTTTGAGCAGTAAAAGACATCCTAATTTGGTGATGAATTTTATGGAGTAGAGCAAAAGGGAACTAACTGTGAAAGCCATGTGAGTGTTGAATGTTGAATTACAAAGAATGTATAAACATGGGATATGAGTATACATCTCTTGCATTAATAAGTTACCCTTCATATTCATCAATCACTTTCTCTTATATAAGACCATGTGGTGCACATGTATTACTTTAGTATTAAAGGAAAATAGTACTCCATTTCCATTATTGCCCTTTCCCTATATAAACAATAGAGATAACGACTTCAAATTAAAATCCAAACTTTTCATGACTTCTCTAAACAAATAAAATATATTTACTAAATCTCCTATGCGGCTACGCTCCAACGTTATATAACGTAACTTTATATATTATTGTTGACATGACAAGATGGTTAGAACATTGTTTTTGGTTTAATCATTCGGTATTCAATACCTGTTGATCCGATTAATTTGATTCACGCTGCGTATAAACCACTAAAAGGGAAACGCTCTACCGAGAATTTTTCATTCTCAGAACTCGAACATATATCTCTGGTTCAATATGAAAGAATCACGTCCGTTACACCACATTTCTTGGTAGTTATGATTGACTGTGAAAGAAAAAATCACAAATTTATTGGTTTTTCCTATATAATGATCTAACCTGGAAAAAATACAATATATCTCAGAGCAGGGAATTATAATTAGAATGAAAATTTTGCCCCGCTCAGTTTATATAATTTTTGTTAATTAAGACTTTAGGAATAGGTTCAAATCATATTTATTGCTGAATAATGTTTATTCAGTTTATCAAAGCTTCCAAACTCTTCATACCCTCCTGTTGAACAATAACTTTACTAAACTCTATGGTATTATTGTTGACATACGAAGATGGCTAGGTTATGATCACGCCCAACTATGCCTTGTAAAAAGGACTCTGCGGACGTTGCAAATATAACCCGAGTATTACGCCCAGGGTCGAATCCACAGAGAGTTAACCTATCAACCACTATCTTCAGACCCACTAATTCTTCAGAACCAGCTTCCCAAATATTCAAATCTCAGTTGAGTGTTCTTTAACAACTAGCTTGCAAGTAACTAAATAGCTGTAAACTAAACTAATAAGGTTGTAAACAATTATGAGGAAAAGCTAAGGCAATGATTTCCCCTATTGATGGAATCCCTTCTGTTTATGTTCATACAAATTTACCGACACCTCTCTATCAATCATGAACGCTAATCTTACCGCAAATCTCTCCCGATTATCACAGTAATTTACTATTGCACTCTCCCGAGATACACTAGCTTACTTTATTTAGCACGATTCACTTTAGATTACACCCAAGGCTTCGTTATCCCTAATCCCGCCTTTAAACCCGCAATTATAGATCCCTCTAATAATCTAGGAGTGGTGTTGTTCAACAATACCCTAAATATGCACTCTTTTCCAAGTTATGCACACTAAATAGGCACAGCTAATTGAGGATCCTGTCAATTAACTACAACGAACACGAAGTTGAACAAATAGAGATTAAACTAGCAATTTGTATTCACATAAACAAGAAGTTCATCACCCAATAGATTCCATCAAAACCTTAGACAAGGAATTTAGCTACTCATGGCTATGAGAAAATAGACTAAGATTGAATTCATCATGAAAATCAAAAGAAAAGAAGAAAGATGTTTAGAGTATTCTCTCACAATGGTTTTTCTTGCTAAGAAACCTTAAAAATCAATACATGCCTCTCTTGGGCGAAGTCTAATGTTTTAAATATGGTTTAGGTCTAAAAATCCCGTAATTGACACTTTGGTCCCTGAAGTGTCTGCGCCTGCCGCGGTTCTGCCACGGTCGCGGTAGAACCGCGGCCAAACAGCCCCGCGGAATCCTTGAAATTCTGCAGCTGCTTTCCACCGCGGTTCTGCGCGGTCGCGGTGGAACCGCGGTGGACCCTGTGCTCTGAATCTTCGGCCTGTTTTGCATGGTTCACTTGGGAAATTTCACAGTTGGCCTCTTTTTCATCAATTTTGACTCCAAAACTGCTCCTTAGCCTTCCTTATACATATATCACCTGCAAATCATGAAAAGCACTAATAAGAGCATTTTGTTATCACTTTTAGCATTAAAACTACACAAGAAGGTGATTATTTAAGGTGTGATTATAGTCAAATTCACCTATTATCAACACCCCACGCTTAAACCTTTGCTCGTCCTCGAGCAAACTAAACCACACTTCTAGGCCTAACTGCTCAATGCATTGCCCCAATTTATGTCACACCTGCTATTATCAAAGATCGACCTAAGCGGTGCACAATCATATCTCAAATGCAGACTCTCATGCCAAGACACACTTGTGCTCACTCTGATTACTCTAACAGAAGTGAAGACTCATTTTTTCTTCCTGAGTCACATGCCCTCACATAAACAAAATTTGAGAGAAGTTCCACACACATAAAATTCAACAACAAGGAACCATATATAGAAAGAATTCGCTCACTCTCAGCAAAGAGCATTCACAAGCCACACAGACACACCATAAGCTTGCCCCTAGTGTAATACTCCACTAATCGAGCCAGTCAGTCAAAGATCAAGAGGTCTTTATAGGTTGTAATGTAGGCTAAGGGACGGGTAGGATATATTTGGATATAGTGACTAACCTCCCTAAGCACTTTTAATACACACTTCCTTTTGTTTCACCTTCATGTTCAACCCAATCCTTATTCCACATTTTGTTTCACTTGTGACCCCCACTTTTCTTTAGGTACAACTGGCTTTTTCTTTTTATTTTCTTTTCTCTCTCTTTTTTTTTTAGATTAATTGTACACTGCCAGTTCACCAACTAGAACATTCATTCTTGATTTCCCTTTTTTTTCACTAACTCTCTCCCACCCCACACTTAGACTTTTGCATATTCTTTAGTGATTCAAGTGCTTCTAGGAGGTAAAGGTTCAAACAATTAGCCTATTCAAACACAGCGATTTAGATCATTATAGGGTTATCAAAGAATAGGCTTCAGGCTCAAAGGGGTTAACTATGGTAATATGCACAGGTGGATTCTCAAGTATAAAGGGTTGGACAAAGAAATGCCTCAATCATCTCTAAAACCAAACGACTTCTATTTCGCTTTGCAAACACACAGGGCAAGTTCTAGGTATCATATGCAAGCATAGGATGCAAGTAACAACTCACACACACTTAGCATGTAACTCATTCCGAATCAGTTCATCAACACAATCATACGAGTGTTCAAGCAAGACAAGACGTGCAAAATTAAGGCATATATTATGAGTCCACAAACAAGCTTAGACGTCACACTCTCAAGTTCTTTTCTTTGCAAGTGTGCACATTTGGGGTTACATTCTGACCTTCACCCATCTAATCCTAAAACTACAAAAGAAAAATCTACCTAACCCGGTTCAAGAAAAACCCTTGGAAAAGAACCATGGTCAAAAGAAAAACCAAGGGGGAGGTACTACACTACCTAAAAGAAGAAAATAAAATAAAAAAATTCTACATGGACTACTTCCCTCAAAAGTACTGTCCACATAGTCCGTCATCGGGAAGAGTCCTCTACAAGTTTTTTTTTTATATATATATCTGACTTTGACCCTCAAGAGACCCGTCAACAAGTGTCCGTCGTTGGGCCAAGTCAGCTATTCCTAATATAACACACTCACATATATACAACATATCTAATACTACAGCACACAACATCTATATACATTACAATACACAGTTAGAGCAAGTCTCCCACCCCACACTTAAAATCATGGCATGTCCCCATGTCATATTAATAAAGTAAAGAGCAGAAGGGTGAGAAGACTTCCCTGAGACTCAATCCGAGTCGGAGACGGTGCTGGGGTCTACATGGCAGGCCCTCCCCAATGCGCGTAACCAAGCCATAAACCGGCTCTCAGATCTAGCCTGCCTCTGTGACATGGCGTCCATCCGCGTGTGTAGACCATCCACCGAGGTGCGGGAGCCGCGACCTCTTCCTCCAAGGAGCGCAACATAGGCCGGGAGGACTGTGAGCGTGATAGGTCTGCTCCAGAATGGGGGCGCCGAGAGGGCCCGACACTGTCAACAGACCTCCTGGACGGTGCAAAAGGAACCGGATCATCCTCCTCATCATCAATCTCAATTGTGGTGCGTGTACCCCTGCCCACTCTGATGCTAGAAGCTTTGAAAGCTGCTCTGGGAGGCAAATCTCCATCTGCAGGATTGATGGGGGTGTTTCTCATCAAGCACAATGTGGTTACCAAGGAAGAGAAATAGAATCCCTTTGTCAGCAGCGGTCCCCGTAAGACCATTTCATCTCCAATTACTCGGGCCGCATCAAAATCCTTCCCTGTCACAAAGCACCAAGTCAACAGTGCCCTATTGAAGTTCACGTCCGTGGTATTGCTGGATGGCAGGAACCTGCTACAGATAACAGTCAACCAACACTTGGCCAAGTGAGTGAAAGAGTTAGAGTTGAGGGTTATTTGGTCACGTATCCAAATGGGCTGCCCCCCTGTGCAAAGTACATCCGTCATGACCTCCCATGTCACCCCCGGCCTGTCATGGTAATAGTCGACGTCACTGGTGAACGGAAGCAGTCGCAACACCCGACGAATTGTTTGAATTTGAGCACTGACCACCATACCCCGAACAATCACCTCCCTACCCAAGTTCAATGGGCATTTGGCATAAAATTCACGAACCAGCATCTTGTTAACTGGTGCAGGGTCAGTAAATAGGAATTGCATTTCCCGCCTCCGTATTTCCTCATACATCTCCACTTTTTCGGCTCGGAGGGCTACCCGATCAATCGGGATTTCATGGATAATGGTTTTTGTAGCCTTGGCGTTGAAGTCGTCCTCTGCCAGTTCCGATTGGAATCTGGACTCATCATAAGCAGGTCGTTGGGATGTGCCTCCAGAGCGCCTTTGCCTTTTGGGAGCCATTGGACCTGCAAATAATCAAACAAACCATCAACATCTGCCCTAGCTACTGCCAATACGATGGTTACTCAGACTTCACCACCCAATGACACCAAATATTTCCCCTTACTTCATTCATAACAACCCCCACAATAGCCCCATAATTTTCTTACCACTTCCGGCATTAAAAAAATACCACTTCCGGCATAATACACCCCACACTTATTCCATTCAATGTTACACATGACATACAACACCACCATACAACAAATACCACCATACCAACAATCAACTACACATCAACAACCATCAACTACAACATCTCAAACCTAGGTTGGCTTAAACACCCCAAAAATATACAACATAGTGCCACAATTTTCGGCCAACACATGACCCAATACCATACTACACTACAAAACTCTAGTTTAGGCCTCCAAACCACCAAAACAATTTCACAATTATGTAATAATGGAGACCCAAGTAATTTGGCACCAAACAACCTCATAAACTTCAACTACAACAACTACAACAATTGCAAACATAAAAGAAAGCAAAAAAATTCAAACTACTACACTACTCCTACTAGGGTTTAAGCAAAAATAATAATTTAACAAATTACACTACTTAAAAGAGAAAGAAATAGAGAGAGAGAAGAATAACTTACTTGAGTTGAAGAGGGGAAGGAATGGAGGTTTGGGGAGGAAGGTGGTTGTTAATGGAGGGTTGAGGAAGAAGAAGAAGGGGAGTTGTAGGTGAAGAGAGAGAGAGAAAAAGAAGGGGATGAGGGGAAGGGGCGGAAATAATTGAGGGGAAATAGAAAACGGGGGGGGGGGGGTTGTGAGGGTGTAAAAAAAGAAAAAAAATTAAAAAAAATGAAAATATCACTTACCTGGCCGCGTCTGTGTCTGTCGCGGTTCTGCCGCGGTCGCGGTAGAACCGCGAGCATTGAGATTCCGCGAGGCCTTTTGACCGCGGTTTCACCGCTGTCGCGGTAGAACCGCGGTCGAGGCCCCTCTCTGATTCTAACGCCCATTTTTTTTTAATAGGTTACAAAGGTTACAATTACAACAATGTCATGGGTTACCTCCCACGTAGCGCCTGATTTAACGTCGCGGCACGACTCATGTGAGCGAAATTAAGGTTCGCTCGACCTCTGGGGTTCATTCAAATGCAGCTCGGTCATCTCCTTAGGCTCGTTCATGCCCACATACAATTTCAACCGCTGACCATTGACTCTAAATGTACGAGAGTCATCTTCAGTAGCAACTTCCACGGCTCCGGATGGAAACACTTCAACCACGCGAAATGGTCCAGACCACCTTGACTTTAGCTTACCCGGGAATAACCGCAGTCTTGAGTTATAAAGCAATACCCTGTCCCCAGGTTTGAAATTTCGCTCAATGATGTTCTGATCGTGAAGCCTCTTCATTCTCTCTTTATATAGCCTTGAGCTCTCAAAAGCAAGATACCGGAACTCCTCTAGCTCATGTAATTTTGTGACTCTCAACGTGCCCGTAGCTTCCAAGTCTAAATTCAGCTGTTTCAGTGCCCACCACGCTTTATGTTCAAGTTCTACAGGTAGGTGACAGGCCTTCCCAAACACCAACTTATATGGTGACATACCAATTGGTGTCTTGAAAGCTGTCCTGTAGGCCCATAGTGCATCATCTAGCTTCCTTGACCAGTCAGTTCTTGTAGCATTTACCGTTTTTGTCAATACGCTCTTGATCTCTCTGTTGGACACCTCAACATGTCCACTGGTCTATGGGTGGTACGGAGTAGCCACCTTGTGGCGCACATCATATTACGCCAACAACTTCTCGAAGGCCCGGTTGCAGAAATGAGTGCCTCCGTCGCTGATAATTGCACGCGGTGTCCCAAAGCGTGTGAATATGTTCTTCTTTAGAAACCCGACTACTACCTTAGCATCATTGGTGGGTAATGCTGCAGCTTCCACCCACTTGGACACATAGTCTACAGCAACAAGAATGTATTTATTGCCATAGGAGCTGACGAAGGGACCCATGAAATCTATCCCCCAAACATCAAACACTTCCACCTCTTGAACTGGGTTCATGGGCATCTCGTGACG
>NW_017670966.1:0-110410 GCF_001879085.1 Nicotiana attenuata
AACTCCCAGAATCATCACCTATTCTCAAGTCGCTAACTCGCACGCAACATCCCCTGACCGCCACAGTGACAATCAACTAGCAGCTATCGTCTCTCAGCTAAGAAATTTTGTCACTCTTCACCTCTATTTTCTTGCATTGCATAAGGCTTTTTCTGTCTTTCGAGACTAAGCATTGTCTCCATCTGCATTTTCTTGCATTGCATAAGGCTACTCTTCTGCCTTCCGAGACTAAGCATTGTCTCCATCTGCATTTTCTTGCACTGCATAAGGCTACTTTTTCTGCCTTCCGAGGTTAAGCTCTACCTCCATCCTGCATTTTTCTTGCATTGCATAAGGCTACCTTTCTGCCTTCCGAGGTTAAGCTCTACCTCCATCCTGCATTTTTCTTGCATTTCATAAGGCTAGCTTTCTGCCTTCCGAGACTAAGCATTGTCTCTGCCTGCATGGCTGAAATATCGCCAATTTTATTTAAATCCTGCATGGCTGAAATATCGCCAACTTTATTCCAATCCTTGCATGGCTGAAATATCGCCAACTGCATTTAAATCTCTATATCGGCTGAAAGATCGCCAGTTTATATTTAATCATTATCGGCTGAAATATCGCCAATTTTATTTTAATCCTTGTCGGCTGAAATAGCGCCATTTATATTTATGCCTTACATCGGCTGAAATATCGCCATTTACATTTCTCCTTTACATCAGCTGAAACATCGCCAGCTTTATTTAAATTTTTGTCAGCTGAAATATCGCCATTTACATTTCTTTTTCACATCGGCTGAAATATCGCCAAATCCTGCATTTTATCGGCTGAAATATCGCCAAATCCTGCATTTTATCGGCTGAAATATCTCCAAATCCTGCATTTCATGGGCTAAAATATCGCCAAATCCTGCATTTCATGGGCTGAAATATCGCCAAATTGTCCAAAGGTGTCATTGTTCGGAGGCACCATTTTCATAGCCCGAGAACGCCATGCCATGGCCCGAGGACCCCGCTTTATATTCTGCACACCATTATTCAAAGGCATCATGGTTCGGAGGCACCATCATCATAGCCCAAGAACATCATTTCATGGCCTGCGAATCCCTTATTATGCGCTTCATGGCCCAGGACATCATGGTCTGAGGACGTCGACAACCGTCCAAAGACAACATTCATGGTCCAAAGGAAACTTGCATCACGTTTAAATTTACGTACATCATATGTTGTATTGCTCACTTGCAGGTATGCCGGCTAGCAACGGCCATCTCAACAGGAGCGGTCCCGCTCCAGTTCTCGCAGCCTATCAGATTTCAGCTACAACCTAAACATCGCGTCCGTCCTTTTCGAAACTCTATTGGCATATTCCGCCGATGGACCCCGAACTACATATGGCCTGATTCCTGTAAAACCAGGGATATGTAGGCAGCTCAAGAGCCAGAGCTCGATCGAAATTCTTTGCAAAATCACCTCTTTCGGTCAAAATTGGCCATCCTATCTTTACCCGATAACTCTTTCATCCTTCCCGGGTAAAGAGGGGCAGCTGTTGATACCCAATTTTTTCCTAGATATTTTTTCAAAATAACATATATATGCATATATGAGCATACCCAAGTTTTGGTACTTTTTCCAAAATTTAAATGATTTTTAAACCAATTTATTGCCTATTTTAATACCACAAAATCCAATAATTATTCCCCAAATTATCACTTTTTTGGTGAATAACTTATTTCATTCTCATATTTACACCAAAATATAAATAAGGTGATTTTTGTACATTTTTACAAATTTATTTGGTATATTTTTAAAGCTAAAGTGCGTGTAATTGCAATTATAGCCTATTTTACGGTTGATAGCATTTTATAGCTACAAAAATTATTTCCAGTATTTTTTAAATTAATATTTATATAGTATTTGTTGGCCCAATATTTTTAATTTGCTTTTGAAATCATTATTATTATTTTTATAAAATAAAAAGGGGAAAATTGGCTATTTAACACTTAGCCTATTTCTATTTCAACAAAAGCCCTTCCCCCCTTTCAATTGTAGCCTTAATCTGGCCCAATTCTGCCCCCAAATTAAACGACCCAATTCCTAAAATACCCAACCCACGACCCGTTCTCAAACCCGCCCGACTTTCTTTTAAATCTGAGCCGTTAATCATTTTGATCAACGGCCAATATCCTTCCTTTCTTTTTTTAATCACCCAACCCCTCTAACCCTAGGTCATTTGCACAAAGGCGCCGCCCTTGAAACCCCTCATCTCTGAAATGCTCTCTAACCTCTCCTAAACCCTAATCACCTCCCGCCTTATCTCACCTCATTCCCACCGGAATCCATGGCGTCTCCAGCCATGGATGGCCTGTGCTCACCCTTTATCACCCCTGAGCCTAAGCTACTCAAGGTTTGGAGGCTTGACCTCGATGGTCTCTTTTCATATCCATCTCAGATCCGTAGATCTATGGTTTTCCGACCACGCTCCGGCATGTTCAAGCACTGGAAGCTTGATTCCTGACCGTTTCGACTCAGGATCTGATCTTGTTCTTCCAAGCCTTTCTCGCTTCTAGGGTTTCTCTGAAACCCTAAGCCATTCGAGGTTCTTTCACCGTTATTTGTTTAGATCTGTGCTATGTCTATGTTCTTCTTGACGTTTTGAGTGTTTTCCCCAAATTTCCTTTTCAAAAATCGTTTGATTTCAAATTAGGGTTTCTGAAAGTCTTTTGATTCTTGCTGTTCTTTTCTTTTAGATGTCTGTCTGTATTATGCTCGTATATTTTCCTTCTCTATTACGCATGTATTGTCCTTCTTTTCTTTTATATGTGTGCTCACATGATTAATCTGTGTTAAGTTTTCCTCACTCTTCTACCATGTGTGTTTACTACTGAGTTTCTTGACTTTTGCTTTTCTGAACTCTGTTTGTGTTCTTGTTAAGCATGTTTCGTCTATTCTGGACTTGTCTAAGTTCCGAGTTTCCAAAACGTGTCCTTTTATGCTCTCAAATCGATTTTCTTTCTCTGATTGTTTCAAACCTGCTATCATGGTCTGTTTGTTTCTCATGAGACTCCTTGAGTCTGTTCACTTGCCTTCTCGTTTCTGTGTTTGATTCGATTTGAAACCTTAGAATTTGGGGGGTTTCTTTGATAAACTGGATTAGGGTTTCACTTTGGGACCCTGGACCTTCAGATGCACTATGAATCTATGACTGAACTCGTATTCTTTTGTTTTATGATCCTAAACCTTGCAATGTTAGACTTTCTGTTTGATTTGTTTGCTTTATATATGAGAAACTCCTCTTTCAAAAGGTTTTGACAACTACTTGATTTATTTTGGACTCTTTTGATGGGGTCTCGACTGATTGCTGCTGATTTTCTTTGTTTGAGCCCTCCTCTACCTATTCCTGACTGGGTTCATTCGAATCAAACCTGTTTACTTTGATTTTGTTAGTTGTCTGATTGATTCCCTTTCCTTTCTCTTTACAAATCGAGTACTGTTGAATGCTTTCCTTAAATAAACCTTATATATTCTCCCTTCTTATGCTACTATGACATATTTTACTCAAATTTCCTTTCCTTATTTACATTCTCCCGTTTGAAAGTAAAATCCCTTGACTGAAGGGAGAATATTTGAGATTGATTTTCAAAGGTTTTCTTACCTTTCCTACTTGCTTCTCTGCACTATAAAAGGGGAAGCCCTTCTACACTTTCAACATGATCAATTCTGATTACATTCACTGAATACTCTCAAATACACTTAGATTTTTCACAAACACTCGAGTTCTCTGAACTCACAAGCATAAAGGGCTTTCTCTGATTGTGGCTTTGCTTGAAAGAATCCTGCTTTTCTTTGCTTACTTTTCTGCAACTGGTATGTTCTTATGTTTAATTCCTGCCTCTCCCCCTATGTGTTTATTCTATAGTCCATTCCTTGTTGGGTTTACTGTCTACATGCTGTAACTTTTTGCAAGTTTTACTTTCGTTGTTTCTGTTCTTATATGAATCCCAAACCCTAATCCCCTTTATATGGCTGAGTTATGGTTCAAAAACATGGAAATACTTGATATTATTGTCCATGGACATGAACTGGACCCTTTGGGTCCTAAACTCTTTCAATTCCCATCCCCATTCCCCTTTATATGTTTGCTGAGTTTGAGACTTTGGTCTGGCAGTGTCCTAATCACTGTCCAGACCATAGTCTGACCTTCAATAGGTCTTTACTCTTAATTGTTGGCTGACAGGCTGGTCAGGGGTGTGCCAGCCTACCATATGGCTGGGCATGACCACCAGCCTGCCTTGGCACTTCCTAACCCCCTCTACTGCACTTACACTTGTTCCTAGACTCTAAGTTCTGCCCCCCCCCCTCCAATGAGCCTTGCCTGGGGACCTTGAGCTCCCTCTGAACTTGGACATTGGAGGGCTGGCCCTTCCACACTGCACTTTCATTCAGTTCTGATATCTGGGTGTGAGCATTGCCTGGAGTTCTTGAAATTCCTTGGAACTTTGACACATCCCAGATAAGAGAAAGGCTTTGGAACCTGATCCTGGCAGTTGGCTTATATCATATTGTTAGACCTTGGGTTTGAATTAGGCTCCTTGGATGCAGCTTAAGAGTTCTGATTGTAATTTTATTTCCAGTTTTTGATTCATCTTGGTCTGTAATAAAATTTTGTAATAACCTCTGGGGTGATTAGTGAAAAGGGAAGGGTAACCATGCATGCAAAGGGGTAGATATCATGCTCATAGGGAATTACCACATTTCTGTACTCATGTATCTTGCCTACAACTTTGTACATTTATGCATCCACGTGGATACCATGCCTATAGGTTTATGCATCCACATAGATATCATGTCTATAGGTTTATGCATCCATATAGATACCATGTCTATAGGAATTTTGCATCTCCATATGGATACCACGCCTATAAGTAACCAGAAATCCAGACTCTACGCATGCATTGTTCACTAGGCAAACCTATTTATAGGGTTAAAAACTAACAGTACTCAGATACCATGCTTATAGTATTTTTGCGCTTTCGCTACGCCTATAAAAAGTGATTAAATTAACGACGCTAGAAAGCATGCATATAGGAATTATCAATCAAATCTGAATCACCCGTTTTAAGATTAGCACTAATTACAGAACTCGCATCATTCTGTTAAAACTGGCAACTTTCTTAATCAGTTTGTTTCTTTATTCCTGAAACCAGTAGATGCCATGCCTATAGGCCATCACGTAGGCAAACAAGTATGTAGTTAATTAATTGCACTGGTCTTTGATAAGTTGCAGCCAGGCGAGCCTAATGCGAACTTCTTGCCTGAAAATATGTAATGAACTAGCCTGCCTAACGTTAAGCGTAATTTTGACCTAATCAGTACATGTAAGACGTGCTAAACTACATGATTTTCTGTGATTAAAGGAGGTTTATCTGAACCTTAATTGTTTTGTGCTCCCATAACTGCTTTTATGTGTTTTGTTTGACGCCTTAGTATTTTAACCTTTTTTAAACCTCTGAAAAGCCAAGCTTCTTCCCTTTAGGATTAGTAGTCCTAAAAGCCTCCAGGACTGATAGGTGGGATGGGTAATAGCATGCAATAAGTAAACGAAACTATTTCACGCTTAATACCTTAACGGGGTGGGAAGGGTAGACATGGAGATGATGATCACACGATAACACTACGCATACAATTGACTACCGGTGTTGTGTGGATGATCCATGTGATTTATAAACCTAGGACCCCTTTTCTTATATAACTTTGTTTAATATCTATAAAATCCTGTCTTTTCCACTCAAAACTCCTCCTTAATTTTACTGCATTATGCCTTTTCTTCCAGATTTTTCTTCTTTGTTTATTCAATATATTGATTAATTTTCTGCGTTTAGTCCCCCTTTTAAACAAATTGTAGATCATTTAGACCTTAATCCCACATACTTGTCACGTATATATTTGCAGCCCTTGTGTGTAAAATCTTTTGTGTATCTAGTTGCATTAAAGTCACAACATAGATGGCCGGGAACCACACTAGTGGATCTTGAGGGGTGCCTAACACCTTCCCCTTGAGATAATTTCTAGCCCTTAACCGAACTCTGGTTTTCCAACTCAAAAACCCTTCTTAGTGTCCTAATGCACTCAATCATTAGGTGGCGACTCTTCAATTCCAAAAACCCAATTCCCAAACGGGAATAGAGTTGTCTTCCCAAATGTCGTAAACCCGATTTCGCTTTAGAAAAAGGGGGCGTCTACAGTATATATACTTGTACAAAGTTCAATATAGCATATACAAGAAAGGTTTTTCAACAACGTTTCTTTCCTTCTTCTCTCAATTCTAACATGGTATCAGAGCTTAAGGATTGAATTCCTGACTTCTTCACTTCTCTCTATTCTTTTCTCTTCAGTTCATAATTCTTCACAGTTTCCATGGGAGACTCTTCTGTGACCAAGTCTTCAACTTCAAAGGACACAGCTGATACTCAACATGATGCTGTGATGTCCATCACAGATCCTACTCACCCTCTTTACCTCCATCCGTCTGATTCACCAGGCTTGCTTTTGGTGAACTCAACCTTCGATGGAAAAGGCTATGGAGGATGGAGAAGAAGATTCCTTATTGCCTTGTCTGCTAAGAACAAGGTTGGTTTCATAGATGGAACCATCCTTCAACCTAAGATCTCCTCTGATTCATTCAAGCCTTGGTGTCGCTACAATGATATGGTCATATATTGGGTCCTCAACACTCTCTCTAAGGAAATAGCAGAGAGTGTACTCTACTCCAAAACTGCCAAAGAGATCTGGGAAGAACTTGAGGAAAGGTATGGTCAAAGCAATGGGCCTCAATTGCATCATCTGCAAAAGGAGATAAGTCAGACAATGCAAGGAAATATGGACATCCGTACTTACTATACTAAGCTGAAAAGGCTCTGGGATGAGCTTGACAGCTTAGATAATTACCAACATTGTTCATGTGAATACACTTGTGGAGGAAAGACCAAGACATTTAAATCACTCCATGATGGGAGGCTCATTCAATTCCTGATGGGGTTGAATGATGCATAATCAGGACCTAGGAGCGGCCTTCTCATGCTTTCTCCTTTACCATCAATTAATCATGCTTACTCTTTACTAATTAGGTATGAAAAGCAAAGAGAAGTTCAAATCTCATCTAATCATCCAGGAGAAGGTGCTTTTCTAGCTGCAAAGCAACACTATGGAGTTACAGAGATTCAATGGTGATAAGAAACCTTATTCTGATGGAAAGAAGGTTTCCCAGTACTGCTCCTACTACAAGAAACAGAACCACACAATCGACAATTGCTACAGGCTTATTGGGTTCCCCAGTGATTTCAAATTTACCAAATCTAAGAGGTTTGTCTCAAATGCAAAAAGCAATGTTGTTCAAACTATTAAAGCTAACATCACCCAGCCAACCAACATAGGAGAAACACCAATGACTCAAGACCAATACCACAGCCTCTATCAGTTGCTACAGAATGTCAAGGTTGAGAATCAGGGAGAACAGAGTGGTGAGGACATAGTCTCTGCCAACTATGCTGGTATAACATCTTCCAAATCTTATGTTAGTGTTTCTATAAATTCTGTTGCTTGGATTTTGGACTCTGGTGCTACATAACATATGACCTCAGATTTAAAACTCATGTTTGACATTCGATCACTTGACAATAACGCTTTCCTACATGGTGATCTAAAAGAGGAGGTTTATATGAAGTTCCCTGCTGGGATGATTCCTCCTTCTCCTAGTCATGTTTGCAAACTTAAAAAATCATTATATGGGCTGCGACAAGCCTCCTCACAATGGTATGCACGACTCACAGCCGCCCTAAACTTCAAGGGTTACTCACATTCTCTCAACGACTACTCACTGTTCTTCAAGATTTCAAATGGAAGAACTTCTATTATTGCAGTTTACGTAGATAACATACTGCTCACCGGTGATGATCCTACAGAACTTGCCTCACTCAAAATTTTTCTCCATCCGGAGTTTCAAATTAAAGACTTAGGGACATCATACTATTTTCCGGGATTGGAAATTATACGAAAGGCACAAGGTATGGTTCGGAGTCAAAGAAAGTTCACCTTAGAATTATTGTCTGAATATGACTGCATTGGCTCCAAACCAGCCCCCTCACCTCTTGATCCATGCTGTAAGCTCCGAGCAGACGAAGGTCTTTTGTTGACAAACCCTACCCTTTATCGCAAACTGTTGGGAAAACTGAATTTCCTCACCCATACCCGACCAGATCTCTCCTTCGATGTCTAACATCTGAGCCAATACATGCAGACTCCACGAACTCCTCATTTTGAAGCTGCCTCACATTGCTTGCGATATTTGCTTAAAGACCCAGGAATGAGCATATTTCTTTCCCCCCGTTCTTCATTCAAATTTGTTGCCTTCTGTGACTCTGATTGGGGGCGATGTCCTGATTCTCGAAGATCTATTAGCGGCTTCTTCATTACTTTAGGAGGCTCTTCGTCTCTTGGAAATCCAAGAAACAATCTTTGATATATCTTTCATCGGCTGAAGCCGAGTACCGTTTGATGCGCCATGTGGTGGCTGAAATTACTTGGCTTGTCCGTCTCCTTCAAGATCTATCAATCTCTCCATCGCTTCCAGTACCTTTACACTCCGACAGCCAGGCAACCATTTACATCGCAAAAAATGCCGTCTTTCACGAGCGTACCAAACATGTGGACCTCGATTGTTATTTTGTTCGCCAGCAGTACCTCGCCAGCCTCATTTCCTTGTCTTTTGTCCCTTCAATTTCTCAAATTGCCGACTTTTTCACAAAGCCCCTTTCTGAGCCCAACCATTCTTCAATTCTGGGCAAGTTGGGGGTTGTTTCACCACCCTCCAACTTGAGGGGAGATGTTGGCATCAGGATTACAAAGAATGAAACAAATAATGGTGTGTTGCAGAAAACTCGAAGCTCAAATGAAGAAGACGACATGAAGTCAAAGAGAGCATTTGAAACAAAGTCAAAATTAATGAAAGAAGGGTTTCGGACTTTACAATGTCGGAAAGGATAATTATATATCCTTTTCATCTCCACCGTTGATTTCATGTTTTGATTGATTAAATCCTGATCGTCAGATTTAGCTAAAGATCTTCACAGGTGTAAAATAAATCCTCTGCTATTTCTAGAAGGTTCTTATACTATTGTGAATATTTAGGATAAGTGTAAATAATATTCCTTTCCTAGTTGGTTATGCAGTTATTGATTAGCTAATAAATGTAGGACAAGTGTAAAAATAGGAATGGGTCTGCTATTCCAGTTGTTGTATATATACCTGTACAAAGTTCAATATAGCATATACAAGAAATGTTTTTCAACAACGTTTCTTTCCTTCTTCTCTCAATTCTAACAAAAACTGTACTATCTAATTATTTTCAGAACAAAAATGCCCTTAAGTATTTTCATTTACCAAAGTATTACAAGTATATTAGGGAAACCCTTAAACTAGGGGTACATCATGGATTTATAGCCTATTTGGCCAAGCTTCTTCTAACCTAGAAGCACTTCTTTTTTCAAAGTTGAAGTGTTCTGCTCTGTTTGGAGGAAAAAAAATAATTTTGAGGAGAAGCAGAAGTAGTTTCAAAAAAAGTAACTTCTCCCCATAATCACTTTCTTAAAAAGCATTTTTGAGAAAAATACACGTAGAGGCACGTTTTAAAAGCTTGGCCAAACATTAATTGCTGCTCAGAAGTGTTTTTCAAATTAATTAGTCAAACACAAAATACTTCTCGCCAAAAGTATTTTTGTAAAAAATACTTTTCAAACTAAGCTGATTTTAGAAGCTCGGCCAAACTGGATAGATCCTAATGCCGTAAGTAAGGAATGCCGTCGGAGAGCGGCTACATCTGAAGTACTCCCTAATTAATGGCCTAATTCCTTTCGGAACGAATTATATAGCTTGTCGGACCAGGCTATTAAGATATTACAAGTGCTTTTTTTAAAAGAAAAAAGAAAAGTTTTTATTTTGGAGAGTTATAATGTTTCACCAAGTTTTTATGAAAAAAATACTTTTGAGTAATGGCAGAAGTTATTTTTCAGTTATAGTGAAAAGTAAAAAAAAAAAAAAAATTAAGCTTTTCTTTGTAAACAAAAGCAGAAGCTGTATTTTAATTTTTTTCAGGACAAATACTCTTGCTAAAAATATCTTTATAGACTGAATAAAAACGAACTTGATGTCTTTCAATCAACACATCTATGACCAAACTCTCATACACTTGCTTCTCTCTCTAACTTTTTATTTTAACTTTTACATTTTAATTTTAAACTCAATTAAGTTTTACATTTTAATTAATTGCATGTTTTTATGCCCGCATTAAAGCTTTATTACTTTTACGAGCAACCAGAAACAAGAGAAACAAACCTCATTTTTTCTCCGAACAAGAAAAGTGGAAATGACACCAGGTAGCCACTTTTAAGTATGATGTTTAAAATATACTCATAGTTTACAATGTATTTAAAGATTAGCCAATTTTGCTCAAATTTCAGGACACGACGTCCTAGAGTTTAAACCTCAAAATTCAAACTTCAGGTCACCGTGTCCAAAAATTCGAAAATTGTATCCAGAAGTTCGAAACTTATGTCCTGAATTTTAAATTAGTGGTTCATAAATTCAGGACACTTAGTCCTGAATTCCAAATTAGGAGCTCAAAAATTCAGGACACTAAGTCCTGAATTTCCAAATTCAGCATACTTAGTCCTGAAGTTTGGGTGAATTGGCTAATTTTTAAATACATTATAAATTATGAAAATATTGTAAATAGCAGGCTTAAAAGTGGCTATTCTGCACTTCGTGCACAAGAAAAGGCAAATCTTATAGGAAAAACAACGGTTTGAGTCCTTGAGTAATTGACTTATTCGGGCTTTCAGGTTAATTAGTGTCTGTGTTATTTGTCTAGTCACAAACTATTGAACATAGCACGAGCTAGCCAATTTTCGGACTGCTAACTGAAAAATAGTCAGTGTTTACAAAGTCATTGAAAAATAGCCACTATTTTGCTGTAATACGGAAAGTTCCAGCATAATATACTGGAGATTGGTGCACATGTGTATGAACTTCCAGCATATTATGCTGGAACTCCAGCACACAGAAAGTTCCGGCATAATATATTGGAGACTGGAGCACTTGTGTATGAACTTCTAGCATATTATGATGGAACTCCAGTAAATTATGCTGGAACTCCAGTATATTATGCTAGAAGTTCACATGTAAAAAATTCGAACCCAAGTACATTATGCTGGAATATTTTTCGGATTTTGAACAATGTTTTTGTTTAGATTTATCTTTACATAAAAAGTGGCTAAATTTCGATTACTTTTGAAACTTTGGCTATATTTCAATTACCACTCGTAAATCTGACTATTTTTTAATTTCACCCCACAAACTAAGCCTATTTCCGGTAATTACGTTGGGCTGGCATAAGATGCATTAGCCCATCAAAGTGTATACTCCATCGGGAGATTTTGTACAAATAGGATTATTTGGTGCCACTATTGAAATTTGGAATTGTTCTTTTGGAAAATTAGCCTCCACTCATAATTTTAGGGAGGATTTGCATCTATACCCGCTTTTTAGGTCACGTTTTAACTTGTGCCTGCTTTGCAAAAAAAATTGCAAGCATACCCACTTTTTCGCGTAATTTCAGCATACGGGCCTGAAGTAGCAAAGACAATCACGCAAAACTTCAGCATTCTAATAGACGGGCCTGAAGTAGCAAAGGCAATACGCTGAAGTTTTTTTGTCCTAGATAAGATGCTGAAGTAATTTAGTTCATTTGTAAAAACTTCAGCACTAAAATAGCTGAAGTTTTTTTTTGTCCTGGATTCATTAGTTTTGTCATAAAACTTTTTTAAAAACTTCAGCAGAAGATGCTGAAGTTATTTAGTTCATTGTATAAACTTCAACACTAAAATGACTCCAAATTTAATAGGGGAATTACCAGCTATGTCCATTTATAAGTAGTTCATTACAAAAATTGGCCAATTGGTAAAATATTACTAATATTAGCCAAATTAGCCAATTAGCTATTTGTAGCAAAAAAAATATCAAATTTTTGCTTTGTTTTGAGTGGGTGTTATTAGAATAGATTGGGCACAACTTAAGGAGCTTGAATCTCAGTTTTGGGATGATTTAGTGAAGTTTTGAGGTGGTTTGAATTAAAAATTCGAAGTAAAAGCTGAACATGAAAAAAAATGATATGTGTATCACACTATGTATCATTTGTGTATCACATATGTATCATATTTGTATCAATTGTGTATCACATGTATATCCATGTATACCTGTGTGTGAGATACATGCATGATACATGTTTGATACATGTGTCGCAGAAGACTTTTTTGAACTCGATTTAATTACGAATTTTGATACAAAACTAGTCCAAATCACCTCCAATCTTCCTCAAATTTTGTATATTGACTTATTTATATATTTTTAATTAATTTCAACTATACCCATTGAAAAAATTCCTTTTTTATTTAGATTTTTGAAATATTGTATAGATTTTTGTATTTCATCACCTTATTTGCTACCCCGTCCATGAAATTTCCTTTTCGTCTTGTATCTAATGTTGCTAATCACGCTTAAAAAAATGAAAGGTGATTTTTGCATGTGATTCTTTGAGAGAAAGAACCCTATTATTTGGTTTTTCAATTTTTGTTGGCTAGTTTTGATAAGTTTATGACTAATGGCTAGAGGTTGGTAAGTTGAAATTTATTTGGGACATTTGTGTAAGTTTCCCAATTTAATATACAACCTTCTAATATCAATTTAACAATCTCGGATGATCGGTTCAACTATCTTTTTTCAAGCTCAAACAAAAACGAATAATGGGTTTTTCAAATTTCTCCAACCAAACTAATCCAAATCATTAAACATAGACATTATAAGCCTAATTGAACATTACCCATTTAATTCTCACTACAAATAAGTAATGAATCTTTAATTTTTTTACATGATATATTTTATTATTTTTTAATTTTAATTGTGTGCTCATAATTTATTTAAAGAAGAAGAGTTAAAGGGAAGAAGAAGAAGATGATGATGATGATCCGGCGGAAGGCTAAACAAGTTAAAATGTTCTTAATAGGGTCAAAATATGAATGGTGAACATAAAGGTATCCACCTTATGTAATTTCATCTACACAATGAAGGCCCATCAATAATTTAGAACTTAAATTTTGAGTTTCCTTTGTGCCATGTACAAGAAATGGTGCTCTAGTGTTTGGAATTCAGAAGAAGAAACCGATCCAAGCAATTCCAACAAAGCACAGCATGAGAATTGCCATGTATTGGCTTGTCTAAGGTTGTCAGCCAGGAGACTCATTGGTGTTTCATTATTATATTTCTCTGGTCATGGTGGACAACAGAGGAATTAAACACGAAATGAGATTGATGAGTATGAAGACCCTCCTTTTGGAGTATGAAACTCAAAAGGCGTGATTGTAGATGATGAAATCAACGAAACGCTAGCTCCATTACTGCCTGCAGGAGTTAAACTTCATGCTATTGTAGACCCTTGTCATAGTGGCACTCCCCTGGATTTACCATAGGGTGTCAAATTTGGCCCAAATCATGATCCTCCCGAAAATTCAAAAATAGCCAGATTTACAAGTGGTCATTGAAAAATAGCCACAGTTTCAAAAGTAATCGAAATTAGCCACTTTTCATATAAAGATAAATCTGAACGAAAACACTGTTCAAAATCCAGAAAATATTCCAGCATAATATACTGGAATTCCAGTATAATATACTCGAGTTTAAGTATATTATATTGGAACTTCCAGTATAATATACTGGACTTCCAGCATAATATACTGGAGTTCCAGTAAAATATACCGGTCCAGTATAATATGCTGGAAGTTCATGCACATGTGCTCAATCTCTAGTATATTATGCTGGAACTTTTCGCGTGTTGGAGTTCCAGCATAATATGCTGGAAGTTCATACACAGGTGCACCATTCTCCAGTATATTATGCTGGAACTTTTCGTGTTGCAGCAAAATAGTGGCTATTTTTCAATGACTTTACAAACGCTGGCTATTTTTCAATTACAAATCCGAAAACTGGCTAGCCCGTACTATTTTTACCCCAAACCCGCCCAAGGTTGTTCTTAATAGGGTCAAAATATGAATGGTGAACATAAAGGTATCCTCAATAGCTAGCTTTTGGGGTGTGGTTCTCCCTATAATGTATCAATGGCATCAGAGGCACCCACCATCCTTCGTGCCCATCGTGCCACAAATAATGACATTGATATTGCAGTGTTCATCCGGGACTAGAAATATCTAGGCAACAACCGTCGAGGACAATGGATGCAGAGTTTAAACAAATGTCAGATACTAACGTATAACTTCTTGCTGGTTTATTAATCCTCAAAACCTTCAGTACTTAGTGAGTCAGAGAATGCTTGATTATTTTCAACATCCTCTCACATATATCTGGAAATTAAGGTTGCAGTCCACTATATAGATACAACTTCACTACGTATCCAGAAACATATTTAGAAAGAGAGAGCAAAAGACCTCCCTTCAAGTTCCTTTCTGTTAGGGGATGACTCTTTGACAGTGGGCGTGGCACGGCTGTAGTAAGGATTGGGCGTGATGGCCTCGCCATTGGCCTATGTGCGGGCAAAACGATCATGCGGGCAACGGAGAAGATATTGTCATGAGGGCTATTGTAGGCAAGTATAGGCCAAGGTCTTGGGGCAGGAAAGACATCCTTGGGAAAGGCTTGACAAGGCAGTGTGGGCAATGTTGGGGAGGCATGGCATACTGGCCAAAGTATGGCACCGGCACTTCAGGTTGACATGGGCTAGACAGAAACTCGGCCAAGGCATGTGCAGGCGGCAGTAGCGTCGGGCGTGTGCGGCAAAATCATGGGTGTAAGATTTCGGGCAAGGCATTGGTGCGGAACAATGTCAAAATGAGCCAAGGCTGGGCGCAATACCAGCCTTGGGCGTGAAGCAGCTGACCAAGTCAAAGTGCACATGCAGTGCACATGCCAAAGCAGATGGCGGTTACCTTTTCATAACAACTTGTACCCATGACTGATTTATACTTGTATCCACTATCATTTCGTGTATAACATGTCCTAAGTAGTTGGGGATGTCAACTACAAGTTAGGAATTGATTTAGCATTAGCCCGACAAGTGGTAAAAGCTGTAAACAACAAATGTCCATGTGCTGTCAAGTCTTAAAGGTTGCCTATGTACTATAAATAGGTGCCTTTGGACTTAGTCAGATTTTATGTGGGAATTTCGTGTGAAACTCAGTAAGGGAAACAAGAGAGAAACGTGAGTCTTTCTAAGTGTTTCAAAAAGGGGCTAAGGCTGGGCATTTGGCAGGTCTTAGTGTGCAAGATCGACTTGTGATCTTGGCTAGACGAAGTGGGATGTGAACAACTTGTGTTCATAGCAAAGTGCAAGGTTCCTTTTTATATTTTCGAAATTAATGCAAGGGTTGGGATTTTTCCGTATTTGATTGTGTTCTTATTAAATTGCTGCCAAAAATTAGTTAAGGCCAAACTTGCTGAAAATTTGGCTAAGTGTTGGGAAAGGCAGAGTCAAGCGCGCAATTTGACTGCCGCGCGGGTGTGACTTTGGACTGACCAAAATCTTTCCCGAGACAACTGGTATCAGAGCGGAGCAAGGTTCATCGCGGTCACAAGACGACCAGTGGCAGATTTCGTGGTGTTATTTGAGAACATGGCTGGTGGCACAAATGCTGAACTGCGGCAAAGGGTGGAGCTGTTGGAAGCACTCGTTAGGCAGGCTCTTGAAACAGGTACTGATTCTTCTGTTCTTGCGAGAATGACACGTATAGAGGCAGATTATGCGGCGAGACATGAAACTACGCTGGAAGAAATGGCCTTGGTATGCAAGGAAAAGGAAGAACTGCGCGAGGAGGTGGTTCAACTTCGAAGAGCATTACAAACTACTGCCCCTAGAAGTGATGATCGCACAAAGTTGAGGATTCCAGAGCCAAAGGCTTATGGTGGTGCAAGAAGTGCCAAAGAACTGGAAAATTTCTTATGGGATATGGAGCAGTATTTCCAGGCTGCTCGTGTGCCGGATGATGAAAAGGTGACCATCACACCTATGTATTTGACTGATGATGCAAAAGTGTGGTGGCGTACACGAGTGGTAGAAGTGGAAAGTGCTGGACTGCCCAATAGGGGTGTCAATGGTTCGGTTCGGCCGATTATTTTATAAATTTGTACCATACCAATTTTCGATTATTCTATTATGTATAACCAAAATTAGACCTTTAGAAACCGTCCCAATCATGTCAGTTTCTCTTCGGTATCGGTACGGTTCGGTTAATTTTCGGTATTTCTTTTAAATATCATGTAAAATTCACCGGTAGAAGTAGAATGTTATAGGACTTAGCAAAACTCTCTAGATATTTTTACTGTTTAAAGGGTGAAGAATTAAAAAAATAAAAACATGGCTAGAGTATAGATCCCTTAACTATTCTACAACAACGTAAAAGAAACCAAACAAAGACAAAGAAAATATATATCACACGAGTTGAAAGATATTAACCAATGTGGGACTCAAGAATAAAGTCTATAGAAGATTAAATATTCAAAAAGATAAATCTAAATTATATGAAAGGAAACATATTCAATACATTGTAGTTTGCTACTCATAATCGCTAGAATACTGTGTCTTGCTAATAAAGATACTTGAAATAACTTAGTTTAAGTAGAAGTAGCATAATAGGTTTTAGGAATTAGTATTCTGAGTTTAATTACTTGTTGACTTGTAATAGTTTTCATAATTCCAAGGCCCAAAGAAAATTTAATGCATTATTATTTTTAAACTTACTAAATAAATATATTTTCCACATGTAAAATTTATTCGGTACGGTTCGGTATTTTTCGGTTTATTTTTATAATATAAAAAACCTACCCTAATTATCAGTGCGGTTATAGATTTATACAAAAATTTATGATTTCTTAAAAACAAACCTAAAAATCAGTTCGGTGCGGTACAATTCGGTCGGTTTAGTCGGTTTTCGAATATCCATTGACACCCCTACTGCCCAAGATTGAAACTTGGGAGATGATGAAGAAGGAATTGAAATCTCAATTCCTTCCAACTAACTCGTCATGGGTTGTAAGAGATGGACTGCGTCGCTGAAACAAAGTGGCACGGTGAGGGAGCATGTTAAGGAATTCTCGTCCTTGATATTGAATGTAAGTAATATGGCAGAGGAAGATAAATTGTATTACTTTATGAGCGTATTGAAGGGCTGGCCGCAATTAGAGTTGAGAAGGCAGAATGTTCAAAGCCTCTCTACTACTATTGCGGCGGCTGACTTAAACATAGTTGATGACCCTGCTGAATCTTCGCATTCAAAGTCTGACGGAAGGAAAGACAAAGCAAAGGAATGGAAGAAAAGTGGGAAAGTCCAAGCTACCGAAGATGAAGGATTCGCCAAAAATGTGAGACAGGAGATTCACAATGGCAATGAAAAGAGCGGCAAGTTCAAAGGCTGCTTTACTTGTGGTGGACCGCACTTGAAGAAGGACTATCCGGTGCAGGCTAGGGTGAATGCTATGCTGGCTGCGGAAAAACAGGAACAAGTGGCGGAGACAAATGTCATTGTGGCAGATGTGAATGGAGCAACAGGGGCGTTGTATCTCAACAACCACTTGGGCCTGATTAATTGAGTTGGCTCGACGAGGACGTCGATTTCAAAGGGGCGGGTGGTTTGTTAGGTCCTGACTCTTTGACATCAGGCCCAGCGCGGCGCAGCTGTAGCAAGGATTGGCGTGATGTCCTTGTCGTTGGCCTATGTGCGGGCAAAACGATCATGCGGGCAACGAACAAGACATTGTTATGAGGGCTGTTGTGGGCAAGTATTGGCCAAGGTCTTGGGGCAGGCAAGACATACTTGGAAAAGGCTTGACAAGGCAGAGTGGGAAATGCTGGGACGGCATGGCATGGTATGCGCGCCAAAGTCAGTGGCACGGGCACTTCGAGTTGTGGCAGCAACAAGTATGGGCTAAGCTAAAATGCGGCAGTGCGAGATGATGTCAAAGGTTTTCAATAGCTAAGACAAAGCTATGTGAAAGAAAATACAAGCAATGGCACGGGTGAAACAAGGGTTGACATGGGCAAGGCAGAAACTCGGCCAAGGCATGTGCGGGCGGCAGTAGCATCGGGCGTGTGCGGCAAAATCATGGGCGGCATATTTCAGGAAAGGCATTGGTGTGAAGCAATGTCAAAATGAGCCAAGGCTTGGCGCAATGCCAGCCTTGGGCGTGAAGCAGCTGACCAAGTCAAAGTGCACATGCAGTGCACATGCCAAAGTAGTTGGTGGTTACCTTTTCATAACCACTTGTACCCATGACTGATTTATGCTTGTATCCACAATCATTTCATGTAGAACATGGCCTAAGTAGTTGGGGATGTCAACTAAAAGTTAGGAACTGATTTAGCATTAGCCTGACAAGTGGCAAAAGCTGTAGGCAACAAGTTTCCATGTGTTGTCAAGTCTTAAAGGCTGCCTATGTTCTATAAATAGGTGCCTCTGGACTTAGTCATATTTTAAGTAGGAATTTCGTGTGAAATTAAGTAAGGAAAACAAGAGAGAAATGTGAGTCTTTCTAAGTACTGTTTCAAAAAGGGGCTAAGGCTGGGCATTGAGCAGGTCTTAGTGTGCAAAATCGACTTGTGATCTTGGCTAGACGAAGTGGGCTATGAACGACTTGTGTTCATAGCAAAGTGAGGGTTTCTTTATATATTTTCGAATTTAATACAAGGTTTGGGATTTTCCCGTTTGATTGTGTTCTTATTAAATAGCTGCCAAAAATTCGTTAATTAAGGCCAAACTTGCTGAAAATTTGGCTAAGTATTGGGAAAGGCTGAGTCAAGCGCGCAACTTGACTGCCGCGCGGGTGCGACTTTGGACCGACCAAAATCGACCCCGTGACACTTTTCACCCTTCAAAAAAGAATATCTAGAAATAATTAAAGAACAAATCCATCTTCTATCTATATATTAGTATCTGTTTTCAAAGTTGAACTTAAATATCACTCCAATAAGTTCGGCTAGAAAAGTCAAACTATTACATTATTGACCGATAATTTTCCACATATTTGAAATTATAGTGATCGAGAAGCCGGTGTGGAGGAATGTAATTGTGCAAGACCATTTTTTTCAATTCTCGCGCTTGTTTGCTGAGGGCGGTTATCTTCTCTCTATAGAAGCCTTGTCCCCCCTAGCGGAGGGTTCTATTACTTTCCTTCTTTATACCTAATCGTCTTAACATAAAACATCTGTCTTCTTAAATAGTGTCTAATTGTACTACTGATTATTGCGTCTCGGTACGAAGGACAAAAGCCATGGAGTAATGGATATCTGAACGGTTGCAAAAGTTTGTATCATCACATGATGAAGATTCATCCATCAACATCGCTGAGCATAAAATTGCAAATAGTCAACAATAATGCTCTAGGAGCCTGATTGGGAAGATTACATCTGGTGAATTTTCAAGGGGTTAAAAATGCTGTGACACTTCTCTGGGGTAACCCTAGAGGTCCAAAGGTTATTAAGATAGGAAGAATCTGTTTCAATTTGTGTTCGCAACTTCCATGGAGAAGCAGAGAGTGATGATAGGTGAATCGTGGCTATATGATAGGTTCTTGATATATCTGAGATCATGGAGTCCTGGTATTGAAGGTAAGCATAAACTTTAATTCATACCAGGATCTTGAACATGATAATCTTACACATAATCGTCATAGAAAACATACCTGAAGCGGAATCCATTATCGTTAAGCGGAAGCGTTAATTGAAATTGGTTTCTCGTCCCTTGCCCTAGCTTTACGTTACCGCCGACTTTAGTGATGGAAGAGAGAATAGAAAAAATACGGTAACCCTAATGGGTGGGGAGAGGACCAATTTATAGAGGTTCTTATTTAATCCGGTACGTCCATCAAGTAACCGATCGGACGGATGAGATTTGCTCATTAATTAAATATTAATTATGGGCCTTAAACCTATTGGGCCACACACACGTAGGAAAATAACTTACATTCTCCCACTTGGCCCAATAATCACATAATATTAATATTTAAAATAGGAACATTAGTTGCGCATAAACAAATCTCTTCTATAATGTCCATCATAAATACCACAATACAATAAACTAGTAAATGTGAGTTATGGCGGTTATACATAATTTGTCTACATACTCCCTTCCATATACTACAACATTAGTAATTTATCGTATCAGGTTCATAAGCTATAAAATATTATGGTACACAATAATGTCTCCTTGAGACTTATCCTGTAATATTCAAAACAATAATGTGTACACCATTATGAGAAAACAGGAGAACCATTAATGTATATCCAAGAAACACATACAATGAGCTCAGAGTGTCAAACATCAAAAATACATCAATCATAAATACAGCATAGACTCATTCTATGTACATGTTCTTTAAATATCTTTGGCTGTAAACCTTTCGTTAACGGATCTGCAATCATGAGATCTATTCTAATATGCTCAAGTGACACTCTTTGTTTCTGAACTTCCTCCTTGACGGTAAAGTACTTTAATTTCATATGTTTGGCACCTTTGGAGTACTTATCGTTCTTGGAGAAGAATACTGCTGCAGAACTATCACAGTAAATTTTCAGCGGCTTGGTAATGGTGTCGACAACCCCAAGTCCTGAAATAAATTTTCGCAGCCATAATGCATGAATTGTGGCTTCAAAACATGCCACAAATTCTGCTTCCATCGTGGATGTAGCATGACAGACTGTTTGGCACTCTTCCACGATATTTGCTGCGCTTCAAGCTAATTGGAACATAACCAAACGTGGATTTTCTAGTGTGAAATACATCCAGTGAAATTTGAAATCCGAGTATCCAACAACTTCCAAATGCTTGGATCTCCTATACATGAGCATGTAATCCTTCGTTCCTTTCAGGTACCTCAAAACTTTCTTTGCTGCTTTCCAGTGATCAATTCCTGGGTTACTCTGATATCTTCTAGCATTCGACCGCACAAAACTAATATCCGGTCTTGTACAAGTCTGAGCATACATCAGACTTACAACAATGAAGAGTAAGGAATTGATTCCATTTCTTTTTGTTCTACATCATTCTTAGGACATTGAATGAGACTAAATTTGTCTCCCTTTTGAATTGGAACAATTCCTGCTGAACAATTGTTCATATTGAATCTCTCCTAAATCTTTCGATATAGTCTTTCTGAGACAATCCCAATTAATCCTTGTGATCTATCACAAAATATTTCTATTCCTATCACATAGGATGCCTCACCCATGTCTTTCATTTCAAAAATTCTTAGAGGAGAAAATCTTTAGTCTCACGCAATATACTTAAATCGTTAGCAGCAAGTAGAATATCATCAACATATAGGACTAAAAATATAAACTTGCTCCCACTGATCTTTTGGTATATACACCGATTCAACGGTATTTTCCAACAAATCCCAAAAGATGTTATGGTATCATTAAACTTTATATACCATTGTCGTGAGGCTTGTTTAAGTCCATATATTGACTTCTTCAGTTTACACACCATTTGACCTTTTCCTTTAGTTTCGAAACCCTCTGGTTGGTCCATATAAACCTTCCTCCTCGAGATCTCCATTAAGAAAGGCAGTTTTCACATCCATTTGGTGTAACTCTAAATCATAATGAGCCACCAAAGCCATGATAATCCTTAACGAGTCTTTCTTTGAGACCGGTGAAAAGGTCTCTTTATAATCAATGCCTCCTTTCTGAGTATAACCCTTGGCAACAAGTCTGGCTTTGTATCTCTCAATATTGCCATTTGAAAGCATTTGTTTTTAAAGATCCATCTACACCCGATTCTTTTAGAACTTTCTGGCAATTCAACAAGATCCCAGACTTTATTGTATTCCATGGATTTTAACTCTTCCTTCATGGCATCAATCCATTTGTCAGGCTCATTACTTTCTATGGCTTGTGAAATGAAACCGGATCCTTATTAAGACCAATGTCAAAATCTGACTCTTGCAAATAAACCACGTAATCATCCGAAATAGCCGACTCTTTGAGATTTTCTTAATGGCATTTCTTGTGGTTCATTTGTGTCAGATATTTGTGAGTTAGTTTCTTCATGAAGTGTTTCATCCAAATGTTGCTCGGTGTTGTCAAAGTGTTTCTTCAACAACTGGAATTAATATTTGGTATTTGTGTGGAAGTAGGCACATTCTGGGTAATAGATATTGACCCTCACCTCTTTTAAATTTCCATACTTTTCTTTTTCAACACTCCCATAACTTCACCATTCTCAATGAATCTTGCATTACCGGTTTCAATAATTCTCGAACTATGGTTTGGACAGTAAAAACACATACCCCTTTAGATTTCTTGGGTAATCCAATAAAGTAACCACTTACTGTTCGAGAATCTAGTTTCTTTTCTTGTGGATTATAAACTCTAGCTTCCTCTGGGTAACCCCAAACATGCAGGTGCCTTAAACTAGGTTTTCTTCCGGTCCACAGTTCAAAAGGGGTCTTTGGAACTGCCTTACTAGGAACCTGTTTAATAAATATACAGCGATTTTAAGAGCATACATCCACAATGATTTGGGTAATGAGGAATTACTTATCATGCTCCTAACCATATCCATAAGTGTTAGATTACGCCTTTTCTGCAACACCATTTTGTTGAGGTGTTCCTGGCATAGTATACTGTGCACATATGACGTTCCTCGAGGAACTTTGCAAATGGACCTAGACATTGTCCTGACTCATTATATTTTTCATAATATTCACCACCTCTATCTGACTAATGATTTTTCACCTTTTTTATCTAATTGCCTTTCAACTCCATTAACAAACACCTTGAGAGCATTCTTGCTGCTTGAGATTTTTCTTTCACAAATAGATGTATCCATAACGCGAAAAAAATTATCGATAAAATGATAAAATATTTCTCTCGCACAAAAAGATGGAAACATCAAAGGGTCCACAAATATCGTGTGTATAATTTCAAGAAGCTGGGTGCTTCTGTGGCACCTTTCTTACTATGCTTTGGTTTGCTTTCCCTTAATGCAATCCAAACATATAGTAAGATCAGTAAAATTTAGATTCAGAAGAATCTCATCTTTTTACTATCTTTCTAACCTTTTTTGGATATATGACCCAAACGTCTATGCACAAGTAAGCAGAACTTCATCTAGTGAACTAGGTGTTGGTGGGCGGTCTGGGACCGGGACCGGACCGGGCCCGCCGGGTCCTAACGGGCTAAACGGTCCCGGCGGGCCGGTCCTGGTGGGCGCGGTCCCTTAATGGGTAAGAAGCCCGTGACGGGCCGGTCTTGCTCGTGTAGCCCACGAGACCGGGACGCTAAGCCCGGGACCGGCAGGCGGTCCTGGGCCGGTTCAACCGGGCCTAGCTGGTCCTAACGGGCTCCACGGCTAATTTTTTAAAAAAAAAAATTTTTTTTTTTAAAAATAGCCAACGGTCAGATTTTATAAAATCTAGCCGTTGCCTTTAATTTTCAAGCCGTTTGGAATTTTAAAAAATAGCCATTTTGGCCCCCAACTTTATTTTAACCCCAAACTTATATAATTAACACACTTTTCCCCATTCTCAACTAATAAATACCCCCTCATTCTTTCATTTTACTCAGCCAATTCATCAATCTAATCTCAATCTCTCTCGAATCTATATTCTAATTTCTCTTCTATAATTGCTTATTTAAATTATTGCAATTTCTGAAAAATTGTGGAAGTTGTGAATTGAAGTATTCAAGTCTTCCAATCTTCAACGATTTTCATTTTTCAAGAAGTTGTTCGCAATGGTAAACTGTTCCAACTCTTAACTTTTTAAGAATATATTTTTGTGTGTTTAGTTGCTAATTGTAATTTAATATGGCATTTTCTTTGAAAAAAATGTTGGCTGGTAAGGGAAAAAGCTAAAATTGGGTGAAAGTAGTCTCCACCTACTACCTTCCCCCGGCTCCCCGACCCAGACTATTACCCGTCCTGCTGCTCCTATTATTCTTGATTAGGAACCTTGTTTTCAATTTTCGATAGTGAATTTTGCCATAATGTTGCACAAGTGAACAATTAAATGAAGAAGTTATGAATGCTCTTTATTCCTAATCAAACTTATCTTAGAAATGATGAGGAAAAGAGGATGTAGATGAAACCCACGGATTTAGATTGATTCACCTACTAGTCCGTTAATAACCCAACTGATGCGCCCTGCCCGAGCCCACCTGTTAGAAACCCCTACGTTTAATAGACAACCTTCTAAGTCGCCTAGAAACATCATTAGTTTGGAATTTTTTACTCAAGTAAGAGAACAAAATAAAGCTAGGTGTAAAACTTGTGGGAAATTGCTGGCCGCATAAATATACTGGAGACCGTAGTGGTACGGGTAGTTGGCTAGGGCCACAGTACAAACCACCCTAGAGATAAAGTTAAATATTTACAAATGAAAAGCGCAGCAAGAGGGACAAGTGTGAGATACTGCGGTTAACCCTAGTACAGGTTCAAATCTAGTCAACCAGGAATTAACACTGTACCGTGGTATTTTATATTACGATCCTAATTAAAGATCTTTGCGAAGAATTTAGCAAAGTGATGGTTACTGTTTATGTGCCACCATATTACTTTTTCCGTTCTTAACCCTAATTTGATGGCATTATATTAGAAAAAAGTTTTTAATGCCTACTTATAAAGTGGCCTCGCGCAACATTTTTAAGAGCGAGTTTTATAAATTATAAACATGAATATGAACACGATATTTTGCTGGTATTTATTTACTCATATAACTAATCGGATTTCTATACTACTGATATTGTGTAAGAAGTAATTAATGATGTTATTATTCTAACTGTTACAAGTCATTGGATAGACGAGGAGTGGAATAATGCAAAAACGCGTATTATTGCGTATAGAATAATTATATTCACGTCACACAGGGTAAGTTTTTGCTAACACCGTTGCAGATATTTGGTAGATATTTTTTGCATTAGAGATAAATAATTGGCAATTTCTGTGGATAATTGCTTCTAGTAACACTAGTGCTATAGCTATACTCTACAACAACACTAAATCTGCATTTATTTAATTGTTTTCCATGTGAGATGTATTTGTCAACAATTTACCATTTAATCGTCGCTGATGGTATGAGAATTTTTAAATTTAGAAATTGAAAGGTTAGAAATGGCTCTTAATTGGCTATATTTATTCAACCGTAGAAGTAGACTTAGAGAGGTATTTTAAAAAATGTGATGATTTGGCCTTAGAGAAAAGAAAGGTTCCTAAACCTTGTCCAACTAATGGATATTATATGTACGAAAGTTTAGTAGTTGCATATGAATATAGAAAACCCTTAATGCAACGTTTAATGCTCGCTGTTGGTGGTGAGGATGAAATGATGAAATCGCTCTACAAATCAAGAATTGATCGAATGTCAAAATTCTTATAGATTTTTTTAGAAACTTTTCAAATTGCTACAAATGCATTTTCTGGACAATATATCCTACTATTTCAAATTGTTTAGTTTATAGTTGCAGCACTATGTGATTTCGTTTGTTAATATTTTCGGAGGGTGGGGAAATTTATCAACTGCTATAAATTGCAATGAAGAAAAGTTTAAAAATATTTTTTCCCTATCCCCACCTATTTATGGTGTTGCTGCATTGTAAATCCAACAATGAAATTGGAGGTCCTCACTTTTGGTACACAAATATTTTATAAGCTTTAGATCTTTCGTTGAGGAATTTTCTACACTTGCAGAGCAAAAGCCTTCAATTAAAATAAATGCGCAAACAATTTTATAATGTCTTACCAACTTGCGTTTAGATCATGCTAGGCCCAAATATTTCCAACCCCTACTTCGTCTAGTTTACAATATCTAAAAGAGCTGCGGGCCCTACAAGCACTTAAACTCTTGGACGGAGTTGAGGGGTCTTCAAGGTGATAATTTTGATAGGACTGTCACATCTAAATGGCTTTCAAGTTTATTTGTCGCAGGGACTTGAAAAGCAAAGGAGGAATCCAGACGGCACCTTTTGATCTGTTGGAATGGTGGAAGACAAGGAGAAACATTTTCCGTTCTTGCAAGGTGGCTTCGAGATATTTTATCTATTCAAGCTTCAAACAGTTGCATAGAGAGCGCTTTCAGTCAAGGCAAGACTTCAAATAGGTGTATCATTAGAGCGTCTATGAGGTGAGCTTGAAAAATCAGTACTATTCAGAAGATTGGATCCGCTCGAAAGAAGAAACTTTGGACTTGCAGAATCAACAACCGGAGATAGACGAAGCGTTATGGAAGAAATGATAGCGGAACTTGCGGAGGATGCTGCTTCGCCCGGAAGCGTGATGAACAAGGCTTTCTTTTCCGCCACCACCAAACGGAAACCTCCTCCGAACCTTGAAGGATTTTAATGAGATTGTTTAGAGATACAAATGTTAGATTATGGTGTAACTTGTTACTTTGACATATCTTCTTTAGTTTTTTTCTTTTAATGATTGGTATTAGTACCTTGTTTGTGCCTCATTCCATTGGGGGGGAAGAAGACTAAGAAAAGATATGCCATTTTTGGTAATAAAAGTTATAAAACATACCCTTGGCCTTGAATATCTCCTTCGCAATATTTTTTTGTCTTTAACTTGCAAATTTTTTAAGGTATAAATAATATACATAACAATACAAATATTACTACAACAAATTATATAATGAATAATATACATAATCATACAATATATACTAAAAATATATAGGGAATATATATACATAACATACAATTTATACTACAAAACATTATATAATGGATAATAACATAACATACATATTATACTACAAGAAATATATAAGGGAATATGATATACAAACATTACAATTTATATACACAAAATGTATTATAATGGAATATATATACATACATTAACAATATATACTACAAGAAAATATATATCAAGGTATAATATATTATATAGTATACATAACATAACAATATATACTACAACAAATTATATAATGGGAATATAAATATACATAACATACAATATATCTACAAGAAAAATATATAAGGGATATAATATACATAACATACAATTTATACTACAACAAATTATATATGGAATATAATATACATAAACATACAATATATACTACAAGGAAAATATATAAGGAATATATATACATAACATACAATTTATACTACAACAAATTATATAATGGAATATATATAATATATCATACAATATTATACTACAAGAAAATACATAAGGGAATATATATACATAACATACAATATATAGTACACTATACTAGTATACTATACTAGTATACTACTATGATATTATACTTTACATGAAGAAGTAGTACTATTACTATCAAAACAAGATTTTTCAAAATGAGGGCCCCACCCCCAAATGACCACCAACGGTCATATTAATTGCACAAATTAGCCGGTTTTTTTTTAAATTTACAAAACGAACCTGCTCTAACACTATAAGTACCCCCCTCCCTCTTCTTCATTTCAATACTCAATACTCATTTCTCAATCTAAATTTCTCTCAATCTCTCAATCTCCAATTTTCAAGACTTCAAGTCTCAATCTCAATTTTCAAGTTAAATCATGCCTCGTTCGGAAAGAGTGCGCTTATTTGTGTCGCAATACTATGAAGTGCTTGAAGAAAATGAAGAAGGCCAAATATTAAAGTGCAAGAACTGTGGAAGAGTCTTAAATTTTCGTTCAGGGTGTACCACAGGCATTTTAAGGAGGCATATAAAGTATTGTGTTGAGGGTATTTATCCGCAAATTCGTCTTTAAGATTTTTCAACAATTTGTGTTATTTTAAAATTATTAGACGTATTTATGCTTCATGTTGTACTTTGTTATTAATTTATTATGCATGCCAATTTAGTTTTACTATTGATTTGTTATTTTACATTTTCGTCAAACACTTTAATAATTAGATTTCTATATTATATATACCACATATATTTATATAGCCATGCATAAGAGCAATTTATATATATACATACACATACGGTTTACAAGAAATTGCCCTAAATAAAAAAAATTAAAAAAAAAAAGCCCGGAAATAAAAAAAGCCCGTTAGGCCCGCTAAGCCCACGAGCCCGGCCCATTTAGCCCAGGACCATATGGGCTTAGGCCCGTCACGGGCTGGTCCTACCCGTTGAGCCCACGAAGCCCGGGACCGCGAAGCCCGGGACCGCTAAGCCTGGGCCCGTTTAGCCCGGCCCGTTTAGCCCATTTAGGCCCGGGCCCGGGCCCACATACAGCCTTATAGTGAACTACGTTTAATTCCAACATTATGTTGAACAGTAAGAAGGGATTCAGAAAAACCAATATCGAGTTTCAATTTATATAAACCATCACTAAGAAAACCAGAACCATAAAAAATAGCATTCTTATATAAATTGAAACATCCATTTCCAAACTTTAAATCAAATCCAGAAACATCAAGTCTTGAAAGAGAAATCAAATTCCTAGAAACTGAAGGTACATAAAGAGTCTGTAATAGATCAAGGTGACGTCCAGTCTCCATGATCAAACGATAAGTCCCTATGCCTTCAATTGGAGCCTTCATACGATTTCCCATGAACAAGAAATCCTTATTTGGATTTGTAGTTTGGATCGTAAGGAATCCCTGCAACGTAGTAGATACATGAGCAGTTGCACCAGAATCAAGCCACCAAGTATTATTAGGAACTTCTATTCAATTTGATTCGAAACATACAAAAGCACTAATTGTACCTTTCTTTTCGAACGAAGCTTTACGTTTCAGGCAAGCTTTCTGATAGTGTCCTTCCTTATTACAGAAACGACACGTATCTGCCTTATGTTCTTTGTTAGCATCCTGTTGAGCTTTAGCAGGTGCTTTCTTCTTCTTGAACTTGTTGGCCTTCACTTTAAGTCCTTTACCAGCTCCTATCCCATGAGGTTAATTGAATGATTCCCTTGTTTCTTAAGTCTTGACTCCTCCTGAGTAAGCATACTGGACAATTCACTAACATTCCACTTATCCTTAATAGTGTTATAGTTAATTTGAAAAGGTCCATACTCAAGAGGCAACGAGTTCAGAATAAACTGAACCAAGAAGGAATCATCCACTTTCATCCCCAAGGTCTGAAGTCTTGCTGCAATGTTAGTCATCTCGATGATATGGTTTTGCATACTACGCGACCCATCAAACTTCATGGTCGTGAGTTCAGCCATTAGTGTACCAGCGAGAGACTTATCTGCAGAACGAAAACGTTCTTCCACAAACTTCAGGTATTCCCTGGCACTTTCTGTTTGTGGAATAGTACTCTTAATGTTGTTGGCAATATTCATTCGCATAAACATAAGGCTTAGCCTGTTAGAGCGTTCCCATGCTTTATGGAAAGTCTTCTCATCCACACTGCTCGAATCAGTAATGGCAGCGGGCTTATCATTCAGCAGAGCCAAGTCAAGATCCATTACACCTAAGTGGAACTGGACTTGTTCACGCCATTCAGAGAAGTTCAATCCGTTGAACACAGTAACAGACGAAGCAAGCGAATGAAAAAGAATAGCTGCAAAATAGATAATACATGCTCACAAATCAATATGGATTCAACAAAACAGTTAAAGCATATCGCAATTCTCCTTTGGGTAAATACTACGACACACTATCATAATTTAAATGTCATTTAGTCTTTAATAGGTAATTAAATATTTTAAACCAAATATACATGCCATCTTTGGACAGACAATATATATCTGACTAAGAATATTAATTTATCTCGTCATATTCACTATTCATAGAATAATTGATTCACCTTT
Source organism: Nicotiana attenuata (assembly GCF_001879085.1). Classification (NCBI taxonomy): domain Eukaryota; kingdom Viridiplantae; phylum Streptophyta; class Magnoliopsida; order Solanales; family Solanaceae; genus Nicotiana; species Nicotiana attenuata. The sequence goes on from NW_017670966.1 coordinate 29,818, forward strand.
GGGTAAATCCTTAAGTTCTAGCAATAGTGAAAATTAATTTATCCACTAATTTTTATTATAGGCATTTCATTAATTTTAAGGGATAAACTACAATTTTATGTATGCATATTTTCATAAACAAACTAGTTTGACCACTTTGGTGACTAATAAACTATATAACATAAATGCACACACAAAATAGAGATCATAAGATTTTATGCATGTGAATACTTTAAACTAGAGCAAATATGCTATATGCCTATTCTACCCAAAAAAATTACCCGCCTTTACCTATTCTATAAATAATTACAATATGTACCTATGCAACTAAAAGTAATTACCCGTTAATCCTTCTTCCTATTGTGACTTGTTAAAGCTAACTTTTCTCCTCCTTTTCTTTTTTTCTCCTATCCTTTTCTCCGCTCTTTCTCTTTCTTTTGTCAATGTCCCTATATTTTTTCATAAGACATTTGATCTATCTACCTCCCTCTCCTATCTTTATCATTTGTCCCAGAAAAAAAACTTAAGAAAGAAAGATCTATAAAAAATGAATAAAAATTTCTTAGATTTCAGTTTGCTACCAATTTGTGAAGTTATTTATGTAATCACAAATTTTGACTTATGAGCGTGTTCGGAATGTATTTTGGAGGTCCGTGGTAGATTTAGGCTTGAATTGGAGAAATTAAAAATTTGGCATTTTCCGGTCGGTAGTGGAAATCTTGATATCGAGGTCGTATTAGAATTTCGGAAATTAGAGTAGGTCCGTTGTGTCATTTGTGATGTGTGTGCAAAATTTCAGGTCATTCGGATGAGGTTTGATAGGTTTTTACATCGTTTGCGAAATTCGGAGGTTTTGGAATCCTTAGGCTTGAATTCGAGGGTGATTTAATATTTTGATATTGTTTTGAGTATTCTGAAGGTTGGAATAAGTTTGAGTAGTGGTATATGACTTGTTGGCAGGTTTAGAAGTTTGGGTTGAAATATAGTTGAACAAGAGAAGAAGACGAATTTGTATTGTATACTCAAATAGTATACAATATACCATTTTGGTATACATCATTCAAACTATATACCCTATTAGTATAGCTATATACTATATTGGTATCACATGCTAGTTGAATCATTTTTTGGTTGTATTAGTTGCATTTATTAGTACAATATTTGATTTTCTTTTAATAATAGTAATATAGTACAATATCTTGAAATACTTATTATATTAATATGTGGTGCACTATTTTTTTTATTTTTCTCTTTATACATGTGTGTTATGTAATAGTAGTATAGTCATATAGTTGCCGGGAATTAACCAGTAAAACTGTATACCATGTTGGTATAGTTATATACCATATTGGTATCATATGGTAGTTTGAACATTTTTTTTGATTGTCTTGGCTGCATTTTTAAGTGAATTCTATTCTGAAATTATTTATATGAACGTGATTTGCTGTGCTGGAATTTTTTTGTGCTGATGGATATAGATTATGTACTAGTTTTTATAATTATGGGCAATTGTTGGAACGACCCATACAACTATATACCCTGTTCGTATATGGAATGAGCAAGTTGCTTTACGAATATTTAGCTTGCAATGCGAGCATGTAATTTTCTCATACTTTTATTGTATCCTTTAATGTTTTGCTACAGTAGTATAGTCACAGATAGTTGTAGCAATATTCTAGAGCAATCATATACTCTGTTGGTATACATGTATACAGTTGTCCAATAAGTTTCCCGACTATAATTAGAAGTGTACCTTGTTTAGGACTCCCCTACTATATAAAGGGGAACCCATTCATTTGTAACACACGATTTATTAACAAGAGAATATACATTTATCACTTTCTTGCTTACTGTTCATCAGAGTTACTGTTACACCCCATATTTTCGTACATGAAAATACGCCATAAATAAATTAATGAGAGCTCGGAAGAGAGATGTTACGTCCCGCATTTTTGTACGTTGATGTTTCTTCGCTCGGGAATGAGATTATTTTGGAATTATAAGTATTGTATTTCAAACAAGGAATAAGTAAACTCGTGAAGGTGAGAGGGAAAGCAAATCGAAGAAAACGAATTTCGTCGAAGTTAGTCAATTTGGGATAAAATACGGTCTGAGCTATAATATCCGGTATTTATGAAGTAGTACCATACAAGGTACCACATGGCCACGATAGTAAGGTGTATAAGGTGTGTTAAAAATGAGTAGTATTTTAAGTAATTTGAGATAATTCTTAATTATGTGGGTAATTAATTAATTATTAGTTAATAAAAGATTAATTAATTAAATAAATACTTTGATAAGAATTAACAAACCCTCCCAAACGTGGCAGCCCAAGAATGTTGATTTAAGTGACTCATTAATCACATTGCTAGATGGCATATTAAGGGATTTTGACGGCTAAGGGAAGCATTATTAAGTGGAGCCCACGCATTATAAAAAAGGGATCTTTCTAAAGAAATTCATTCATGTTTATTAAGTTATACGGATCAGCTATGTAATGCTCCAACAAAAACCATACTTCTCACTAGAAACATGAATCACTTCCACAAGACTTCGTAGCGTAGTAGCAATGGGATTTTGCGATTCTACGGGAGCACGGTATAATTTTTCTCAAAAATATCATATGGATTTTCCCCTACTTTGACCCGCCGTTTCGTGTTGTCGCATTCAATGGGTGTTAAAGGGATTGTCAAGAGAATCGGTTCAGGTATGTTAAGGCTATCCCTTCTTTCTTTTGGCATGATCTATACGACACAAACGAAACGAGCAAATACGCAATTTCCGTAAATGACTCTATTTATAGAAATGCTATAGATGCTTATGTTCTTGATTCTCCATATGTCATATTATTCTATCATCTGTTCATGGGTCTCAGAAAAATATGTAAGTTGAAAAAGTTTACTTCATGATATTATCCAACTGCATAATGGTCTTATGACACTCCAAGAGATTTTATTTACGTACTTCTCATGCATTGCATTCTCATGTACATTAATCCATGACCAAATGGTGTTTTATATATATATATATATATATATATATATATATATATATATATATATATATATATATATATATATATATATATATATATATATATGGGATATGGGAAGAGGTTACGGTGATATATACGCACCACCACTTGATCAGCTAGTATATATATGAGGGATATGGGAAGAGGTTACGGTAATATATAAGCACCCCCACCTGATCAGCTAGTATACGTTGATAATTTGCCCACAGTGGCCGAGATGATATGATGGGATGCCCTTAGAGGCTTGATGATATTTATGAACACATATACCCATGCATGGTATGACATTTATACGCATATGCATGACATTGTAAAAATGAAATGATTCACAGAGCTATGCAAACGTACATGTCAAGTCTTTTACTCTGTGTTTCTCTCATGTCTATTATTTACTGATTTTCATTGCTTACATACTCGGTACATTATTTGTACTGATGTCCCTTTTGCCTGGGGACGTTGTTTCATGCCCGCAGGTCCCGATAGACAGGTCGAGAGCCCTCCAAGTAGGCTATCAGCTTAGCGGAAGATGTTGGTGCGCTCCATTTGCTTCGGGATTGCTTGTTTGGTTAGTATGATTTAGATGTGTATTGTTTGGTATGGCGGGACTCTGTCCCGCCCTTTATGAAAATTATGTATTTTTAGAGGCTTGTATATAGGTGTCATGTACGTAAAAGATTGTATGGCCTTGTCGGACTATGTTCAGTGTACGAGTGGTTATTTTAGCCTTATAGGCCCGTATGTCTTATGTATAAGTTGATATCACAAGTTGTATTCTACTTATCTCACGGCAGCATTCCGGCTCAGTTATCTATGATAGTATTACATGAAAAGATACGTTATGTTGGTACTCGGTTGAGTAAGATACCGGGTGCCCGTCGCGGCCCATCGATTTGGGTCGTGACAGTTGCCTTTTAATTTACTGTTCTTACTAGCCCACCTCGAGACTATCATAGCTCGAGGTCGAGACTTGGCTTGCACACTGGTTTGACTTACTTCATTCTTTAGTTTATATATTTAATTCCTTGTTTATCAATTGGTATTGGACTAAATCACATATCTTTAAAACCACAATATAAGTTTAATTGTTACTCGGATTTTAGGGAAAAAATTACCAAACTACTATCTAGAGGCAAAAGGATTACTATGGGTGAGGACACTAGATGGGTGGGGTTTAGGTATGAAAACCTTCCCTATATGTGTTTCTATTGTGGAATTCTTGGACATAATGAGAAGACAAGTACAAAGAAGTCTGAAGATGTTAATAATGGTACAGTGAATACTGATCAATTTGGAGTATGGATGCGCGCTAAGATTAATCAAACACCAATTCCACAGATGGACATCAGCCAACAAAATAATACTAGTTCTTCAGATACGAGGCCACAAATACAACCAAAAATCCCAGGACATTACGCAGTGCCTCATGGGGTACGACTTGAGAATGACGGAGAAGGCACTTCGAATGGGGGAAAGGAACATACTACTCCAGTATCGAAGATTGGGAAGAAGGATGCAGGCACAGATTGGGATAAACTACATTTCATAGAAGTGGTGGAGTTCACATTACGTTTGGCGGAGGAGTTCAGTTTTTCGCTGGTGAGAGACCCAAAAGCAAATAAAAATAAAATACTCTTGTAGAAATGATACATGTACTGAGGCCCAAATGCAAGATGTAGAATTATCCCAAAAGTCATCAGGCTTGACACGGGATCTTACTAGCTCAGAAACTAAGGGTGCTACAAGGAAATTGAGTATGCTGGAAAACCATTTCGGCGAAACAAGTGCAACTAAAGGAACTTTTGATGAAGAAAAAAAACGAACAACTGTAGAGGAATTTACGAATAGAAAGGGAAAGGTATGCTCACAAGAGGTGAATGGGGAAGATGGACCTGTCGAATCGGTACTGCGCCCAACAAACAACTCCAAGAATCCTCAGGAGCTGAAGAGGGAAAATTGTAACAAAGGGAAAGTAGAAGATAGTGGGAATCTAGTTATAGATATTCTGAGTTCCCTCGATATGGGAGATTCAAAGAAGGACATTTAGTAGACGTTCCAATTATCAATGAACCTGAGACTACTTGGAAACGCCGCAAGAATGAGGTGGTGTGGGAGACCAGCCTAAAATGGTCTCCCTCACCGAAATGAAGCTTTTGGCGTGGAATTGCCCAGGTCTGGGGGGGACCCTTGACAGTTCCCTGTTTGAAGGAGATTGTATCTCCACTCCCCACCTTGTATTCTTCTATGTGAGACAAAGAACCAGCATTCTCACTTACAATGGCTTCAACATAAATTAGGGATGCAGTACTTTTTCATTGTCCATCCAGTTGGTCTATCTGGTGGGCTTTTTCTAGTTTGGACAGAAGAGACTGAAGTACGTAACATTCAGTTCTCATCTTTTTCCATTGAGTTGATGATATATGATAAGGAAATGAAGAATACTTTCTTTTGTATCTTTGTGTATGCTAGCACTGATAGAGATATTAGGAGGAAACAATGGTTCGAATTGATTCATAGGTCAACTAATTGGGGAAATCAATGGATATTGTTAGGAGACTCTAATGATATTGTATGTATGACTGACAAAATCGGGGGAAATGCTCGGGCTCCTTGAAGCTTTAACGATTTTAAAGACCTCATCTTTAAGTTAGGAGCTGTTGACTCAGGATACATAGGATGAAAGTACAAGGGGGCGGGGTGAATTGTGGTCTATTGAAATTGGTTGACTAATTATAAGTTTAGTCGACTAGGTTTTGCGCATCGAATATATAAAGTAGAAATGAACCAGACGAATTGAAAGCTAAACAAGACACAGCAGTTTTTATACTGGTTCGGTACCGGTGTGGTACTTACATCCAGTTTCCCTTGGGTCACAAGGGTTCTCTTAGATCTTGATAAAGAATTACAAAAGTGATGATTTTAGTTCGTCCACTACCAACGATGTTTAGCAACAGTAATTTCTGGATGTTGACACTACTCTCTTTTGTATTCTAACTCTTCCTATCTTTTGTGACATTTGTAAACTCAAGAATACAGTGTTTGTGCTAAGAACTAGTGAGACTTAGAAGACAGTGTTTGTAGTTGCGTAACTCTTCTTCTTGAAATTGGCAGTCTTCTTATACGAGAGTTTGAGGACCGTTGCAGATTGATCTTGATTAAGGCACTGAATCCTCTAAGAGATTTGACCCAAGGGGTGCCTCCAAATCCTGCCTTAGAGATGGGTTGGATTATCTATGTCCTTCATTTTCATGTCCTCATTTCATGGACTGATTTGAGGCTTCGATTTGGTTGGTCAATCTTCTAATATAGCCTTGGAGGAGATGCCCGATATTTTCGAGCTGCACTTGATATGCTTCCTTGTTAGACAATCTTGATATCCTTTGATTGTGACTGAGATAGCGAGACTGATTTGGTTTCCTTTTTGATGGCTTGACTTCCTTTGATTTAGCATCATCAAATCTTCGATCTTATTTCCTATTTGTTGATGCCCTTGGTGGTGCCTTGATTCCTGCAATCAAAGTAGATAGGATTTAGCTTTGCACAATTGTCATCATTAAAACTTAGATGTAACATAGGACAACCCAGGACTTGGTCTTGCTATAGAATGAATGAACGGTTAATCCAAGAAAGATTAGATAGAGTTTTAGTTTCACCAGAATGGAGGTTGAAATATGACTGTGCTACTGTTCTTCATGTTAAAATTGATGCCTCAGATCATGTCTTAATGCTCTGTTCCACTAAAGGGTTAGATGACCAATGGAAAAAGAGATTTTATTTTTATAAACGCTGGGGTGAATAACCTAAGGCACATAAAATGCTTGGTCTAGGGAAAGTGATGGCTATAGACAACATATGGTCTGTTTTAAGATTAGACACTGCAGTAAAAACCTTCTATATATCTTGGATCAAGAAGGGCAGATCCAATTCTAAAGTGAAAATTAAAGTATTAAAAATCAACTCGAGGAAGCAAAACATAACCGAAAAGGACGGGAATTTGCGCGCATTGAGATATCGAAAATAGGGTTCGACTTATAGGGATGAAGAAATTTATTGGAAGCAAAAGTCTAGCGTGAAATGGTTAAATGAGGGAGACAAAAATACCTCTCTCTTTTTCACATATCTACTCTTCAAAGAAGACACCGAAATCTAATAAAAGGAACTGAGAGTGTGTTTGGAGAATGCATAAGTGAAAAATTGGTATTGTGAAGGAACTGGAAAATTTTTATAGTGAGTTGTTTACTTCTTCCTGTCCTTCAGACTTCCAGGGAATATTACAGCATATACCTATTACCATAGATGAAAATATGAATCAAGGTCTTCTTTCCGAGGTCACAGACGAAGAAATTAAAGTTGTTGTTTTCTCAATGCGACCCACAAAATCACCTGGTGTGGATGGAATGACACCTCTATTTTTTCAAAAGTTTTGGTCTTTAATCTCTAATGATGCGTGTTCATCAGTTAGGTATTTCTTTGAAACAAGAAATCTTTTTCCTCTTTGGAATCAAACATTGATAACTTTAGTTCTAAAAATAAAGACACCTACTACTGTACATCATTTTAGACCTATTAGCTTGTGTTCTACTTTGTATAAACTAATTGCAAAATTTTTGGCGCAGTGTATGAAAGCCTTGATGCCTTTAATAATTTCTCCAAACCAGGCAGCTTTTGTGGGAAAACGATAAATTGTGGATATGTTGTCTTAGCACACGAGTTCACGGGACTATGAAGAATAAAAGAAAAGGGAAAGAGAATCTGATGGCATTAAAATTGGATATGTCAAAAGCATACGATTGTGTGAAATATATTTTTATATCCAACACATGAAGCACAAGATGGATTTCCATAGGAAGTTTGTAGATTGGATTATGACATATGTGACTACTACATCATTTTATTTCAATATGAATGGGGAAATTGTAGGTTCTGTGAAGCCATCTAGAGGTTTGAGACAAGGTGATCCCCGATCACCCTATCTTTTCTTAATTTATGCTGAGGGTTTATCAGCAATGTTGCATTCATCAGAGCAGCAAGGAACACTGAAAGGAATTAAACTTGGTAGATATGACCCTTTAGTGTCTCACTTATTTTTTGTTGATGATTCCTTTATCTTTTGTAAAGCTGACAAGTAATTAATTTTGAGGAGTCTGCTATCTTTTTTAGCAAAAATACTATTGAGAGTAAGAAGTCAAGCACTTGTTCCTTCTCTGAAAAACATTAAGATGTGCACAAGAGGGACTTATCTTGGCTTGCCAGCTGTGGTGGGCAGATATAAAAAGGACTTGATATCTTTTATAAAAGAAGAAATTCTTTCTAAAATAAAATGATGGAAAGGAAAAAATTTAAGCCAAGCTGGGAAAGAGATTTTATTAAAATCTGTCTTGGCAGCTATTCCCTCTTATGCATTATCTTGTTTTCAGTTACCTGATGGGTTGTGTAAGGATTTACAAGTCTGTTTGTCAAAATTTTGGTAGGGTCACATAAAAGAGAAGTGAAAGCTCCATATTGAGAGGTGGGATAAGCTATGTGAACCGAAATTCAGGAGTGGCGTAGGACTTCGAGATCTCAAAGCTTTTAATATGACTATTTTAACCAAACTAGCATGGAGAATATTGAACGAACCTAATTTATTAGTCTCTCAAGTGCTTAAGAGTAAATACTTTCCAGATAAGTCATTGTTACAAGCCAAAGTTAATAATTCTGCCTCTTAGAAGAGTGTATTACGGGGTCGTGATCTTTTGTGCAAAGGAGTTAGGTGATGTGTTTCAGATGGAACAGATGTAAATATGTGGCGAGACCTATGGTTGCCTAAAAAGTTCTTTTTATCCTTCTAGGTTGATAGAGGGAGTATCTTGTGAGATGAAAGTTTCTGAACTAACAGATAGAGATCTAAATTGTTGGAATATTCAGACTCTAAATTCACTCTTCAGTCAAGATGGTGTGCTTGCTACATTATCGATTCCTCTTTTAGTTGTTGGGAGAAAGGATAAACTCATTTGGCATTATACTAGTTCAGACAACTATGAAGTGAAATCTGGGTGCCATCTTGCTAAGTTGATATTAATGAACGATAGACCTTCTATAAGTACTCCAGGTTGTAGCTCTCATATTTCTCCTAAATTATTTTGGAACCATCTGTGGTCCTTAAAGATTAAAAATAAGATGAAACACTTTTTAAGAAAGTGTATCTTAAATATTTTACCTGTTAAAAGTGTTATTGCTAAAAGAATTCATTCCATGGATCCAATCTGTCCAGTTTGTGGTATATAGCGTGAAACCTTGGAACACATGTTTTTCGACGTTTAAGATCTGTTAATGTATGGAAAATGAGTCCAATTCTTTGGCCTAATGTTCAGCTTATTTCTGATTTTTCAAAATAGTGGTTTGGCTTGTACTTGAATACTAATGAATACCCAAAATCTAACAAATTGCTAGAACTTTCTGTATCCTTTTTGTGGATGATTTGGAAGGCTAGAAATGACTGGACTTTCAACTCTGTGCTATGGAATGAAATTGAGCTCTTGTCAAAAGCAATGTATGATTTTAATGAATTCTCTTATGTTGTTCAAAGTTCTAAGACACCTCCACCTAACGAATCGAACTCAATGGCTCTAACTCGTTCTCCAGATAATATACTATTTTTTGTTGATGCAGGGTTGGATCAAAAGACTCGGAAAGAAAGCATTGGGATGATAGCCCTGAAGACTGACCATGTTTTGCTTCATGCCCATGGTAGTCCCGCTCAGTTTGTTGCGAAGGCTGTGATGGCTGAAGCGTTGGCAATTAGGAAAGCTTTGCAGATCGCTATCAACTGTGGATGGAAGAAAATTATAATTTTATCGGACTCTCAAAGGCTGGTTCATATGCTCAATAGAAGGATGGTTACCTCATGGGATGTAAATATTATTTGTGAAGATGTGTGGAACCTTAGACATCACCTAGATGATGTTAATATTTGTGTATATAAGTAGGAAATACAATACTTGTAGTCACAAGTTAACTAAGTTTGCTATGACTTTAGGCAAGTGATCTCATGGTATGAAAACTTACCTGTTTGGATTGTCAATGAGGCCTCTACTTCTTATGTAATGTTGACAGATATTGTGGTTTAATAGAAGCTACCAAGTTCTGTTGGAAAAAAAAACGGTGTGTTTAATTTGTCTTTTGCTCTTTTCTCATCTAGTGCTCAAAACTGAAAATTTAGGATCTTTCTCATTTCACTTCAAATCAAGGGATGTTTATCTACTAAATTATAAAATTATTTACCCTAAATATCTAAAGATTGCTATTTACAAATTATATACATCAGTTATTGGGGAAGTGTTTTTCTCATCTCTTCCATCTTCCTTTCTATCTCCTCTTCGTCTTCCCTGTCTTGACCGCCTCCCTCTTATTCCCTATTTCTATGGAAAAACGGCGAATGCTCTGAATCAAACCCCAGTACTTTGTTTATACAGTTAGGAGCCCAATCAAAAGACCTGGCCGTCTTCTTCACTGAAATTGGCTTCGAAACTTTGATTCAAGCCCTATCAAATCAGATTCAATCGCCTCCAAACTTCGAATTCAGCTTCGTATTAGTGTTTCCAACAAGAATTTGTATTACCCAATAGATTTTTCATATAAATTTTAGATCTCGGGCGGAATCCAGTTTCGTGAAGTGCGACAATGGTGCTTTCAATGATGGACCATAAAATTTCTCCACCCCAAATTCTTTAATTTAGACTAATATGAAGTTTTTCAATTCAAACGAACACGAATAAGTGCAAAGGAGTCAATTCGAAATTTATTTTTTGCTTTTCTTTTTTTTTTAACAAATCGAGCAAGAAAAACATAATGGTGCAACATCATACAACTTGAATATACAAATTTTCATATGAATTTGATACAGAGTTCATACATATACAATTGCATACAAATTAAAATAAATTGTATAAACTAATTATACATAATATAATTTATTTACAGCTTATCTACAACTTTCATACTTCATTCTTACAGTTAAATACAACTACAACATCATACAACTTAAAGACAATGTTCATACAACTTTTCTACAATATATCTTTTGTATTTATTTTGTATATATGATTTATATAATAAAAAAAAATTGTGATGTGTTCTTCTTCCTCTTTGATTTTCAATTTGAAATTCAAATCAAAACCAACTCTAATCTTCACCTATCCTCTCATCTCTCCCTTCCCTCTATCGCCTTCCCTCTGTACCATTAATATAATCCCTCTTATGTCGCTGACTTAAGCTATAGTCATTGGAGGTTTTGGGCTGATTTTAATAGATTTTGTGGTTGTTATTCTGAATGATTTTAATGGTGGTTTAAGGATAGTTTTAATTAAGGAATTTTCCTGAATGTTAATGAAGGAAGAAAAAATTCTTCTATGGAGTTGTTCACTGTCACGACCCAAACCCCGCACTGGTCGTGATGGCGCCTCTCGTGAAGACGAGGCCAGCCAACCAACCCAACTCGTCTTTTCAAAAGTAGTTAAACATAATTAAACAACTTAAATATGACTTAATAGTATTAATTAGCGGAAATACAACCCAACACAGCCCTAATCGGGGTGTCACAAGTCACGAGCATCTATAAGAATGTAATTACATTTACAAGTCTAGAAGTACACTGAACAGGCATAATGAATAACATGGAAAGGAGACGGTGCTGCGAACGCTGGAAGTCACCTCGCTAAACTACTACAGCTCTGCCTCCAAACAGCCAATACCCGCTACCGGATGAATAAATACCTGCAACTGCACACGATGTGCAGGGAGTAAAGTGAGTACTCCAACTCAGTGAGTAATAAAGGTATTGAGCAGTAAGAAATCACGTAAAGCAACCAACATGCTGTATAGAAGCAGGGTACAATCCTTTGAGAAAACAGTGAAGCTGTGAAATCTTTAGAAATAATATTGGCTCAGTTTAAATCTCCTTTGAAAATGATCTTTTTTCAACAGTTATGAAACGATTTCAAAACAGTTAGTGCTGAGAAGCACAGAAAAATCCGTCCCTCGGGCACAAATATCAAGTACAACAGGTAAAAAGGCAAGTAATTATGCACGATAAGCACATAAAAGTTCGCCCCTCGGGCAATATCTTAAAACAGTACCAGCCCCTCGGGGTCACTCTCAGAAACACTCTCAGCCCCTCGGGCTCTCTCTCTCAGATCGCTCTCAGAACAGTATCATATAGTAAACGCTGCGGCGTGCAGCCCGATCCACATCTCGGTGCGGCGTGCAGCCCGATCCATATATCGTCTACGGCGCTCACTGGGGGTGTGCAGACTCCGGGAGGGGCCCCTTACGGCCCAAGCGCAATATCAAGCCACCTCGTGGCATATAACATAAGGCCTGAAAGCCTTCTCACATCACACTCGAGGCCTGAAAGCCTCCTCACATCACACCCGAGGCCTGAAAGCCTCCTCACATCACACTCGAGGCCTGAAAGCCTCCTCACATCACACTCGAGGCCTGAAAGCCTCCTCACCTATGGCCCTCGGCCTCACTCAGTCCAGAAAACATCATAAGCCCCTTAGGCATCAATAAAATGGTAGTGCTCAGCCCAAACAACAGTGGAAATATCATTTAAGTCTCAAAGTTCAATTAAAGCGGCTGAGTTTGTAAAACAGTATAATCAATAGGACTGAGTTCAAGTAGTATATCAAAATAGTGAGGAAACAGTGATAAAAATCCCCGAAGGGTTCAGATAATTGGCACGAAGCCCAAATATGGCAATCAGCCCAAATCATGATAATAACAAATAAGTTTCAGTCAAAATACGCGGTAAAATCATCAATCGGGACGGACCAAGTCACAATCCCCAACGGTGCTCTACCCCACGCTCGCTATCCGGCGTGCAAGTCACCTCAATATAGCACTACGGTGTGCAATCCGGGGTTTCAAACCCTCAGGATATCATTTACAATTATTACTCACCTCGAGCCGGCGAAATCTCTAGCTCGCGACGCCTTTGCCCCTCAATTCGGCCTCCACGCGCGTCGAATCTATCCAAAATCAGAGCGAATACATCACAATATGCTAAGGGAACAATACCCAATCGAAAACAAATCGAAAAATATCAAAAATCTCGAAATTAGCAAAACCCGAGCCCCGGGCCCACTTCTTAAAACTCGAAAATCTTCACATCAATAGGTTCCTCATCTCCTCACGAGTTCATACATACCAAAAGTACTCAAATCCGACCTCAAATGGTCCCCCAAACCCCCAAATCAAATTTCAAAATCTCAAGCCCTAGTTTCTTCCATTTTTGCTTAAGTTCCATGAATTTCTAGGTAGATTACACAATAAAAACGAGTTTTAAGTTCAAAAATCTTACCTCCAATCGATTCTCCTTGAATCCCTCTTTAATCTCCACCAAGAAGCTCTCAAAATGATCAACCATGGAGGAAAAATGACCCAAAATCGCGGATGAAGTGACTTAAAACATTCTACCCAGTTCTGAACTTCCTTCATCGCGTTCGCGACCTCAGCCTCGCGAACGCGAAGCACATTTTTATTTTATCCAAAATCAACCTTACGCGAACGCGATACCCGCACCGCGAACGCGACTCACATGATGCGAATGCGAAGAGCAAATCCGCTGGACCCCAACTCCTTATACGCGAACGCGAACAGGTCCATGCGATCGCGAAGCACAATATCTTAGCCTTCTGCGAACGCGGGTCTTCAAACGCGAACGCGAAGGCTTAAATTCCTGCCTTCCAATTTCCTTCTACGCGAACGCGAGGTCCTCTCGTGAACTCGAAGAGATAAATCTCTGCAACACCTGAACTGAAATTCTGCAACTTTTAAACTTTGTAAATAGTCCGATTGACCATCCGAAACTCACCCGAGGCCCCCGGGACCTCAACCAAAAGCACCAACACATCCTAAAACATCATTCAAACTTGTTCCAATCATCAAAACACATCAAACAACACTAAAATCATCAATTCTCACCGAATTCAAGCCTAAGTTCTTCAAAAACTTCCGAAACACGCATTTGATCAAAAACCCAACCAAAACACCTCCGAATGACCTAAAATTTTGCACACACATCCCAAATCACATAACGAAGCTACAGCAACTCTCGGAATTCCATTCCGATCCTCGGATCAAAATCTCGCCTATCGACCGAAAATCGCCAAAATACTAACTTCGCCAATTCAAGCCAAATTCTACACCGGACCTCCAAATCACTTCCGATCACGCTCCTAAGTCATAAATCACCCAAAGAAGCTAACCAAATCATAAAAACTCCGATCCGAGCTCGTATTCAAATAAGTCAACTCTTGGTCAAACCTTTCAAATTCCAAGCTTTCAACTGAAACTGTTCTTCCAAATTCATTCCAAATTTTCCTGAAAACCAAAACCAACGATCTACATTAGTCACAATACATAACACGGGGCAAGTCATGCCCGAGAACTGGCGATCGAAGTGCAAAAGCTCAAAACGACCGGTCGGGTCGTTACATTCACAATGGTCGAGGTCGTTCATGGCTTTACGGCTAAACTCGACATGGTGGAGAATGGGGATGGGGGGCTGCGATACGTGAATTGCAGCGTTGGGGGTGGGAGTGGGGGTGGAGGGTGAGGGGTTTGGGATACGAAGCTTGTATGGGGGAACTGATACGTGTGTAGCAGTTTCCTTATTAAATGCCTAACACCAGGGGATCCTTAATTATCACTAATTATATATAATTGGTAAATTGTATATAAACTTATAATTAAGCTTAAACCGCAATAATTGGTGTAAATAAGTATATAAGTAAAAATTCCTAAAATTAATCATCTACGCCAATCGTAACAAATGACAAGGTATGAAGAAATGTAAAGAGACTGTATATATAGCTGCCTCTAATGAGGTTACCTTTAAATTTGCAAATGCATATTATGCCTCTATTCATTTGATGTGAACATTCCGGTGTGAGTAAGTTTTTACACTCACACACAAAAATATCTCTTTTGTTTAGAAAGTACTAATATCCGTACCCGTGCATTGCGCGGAAAATATTAAGTATAATTTTTATAAGAAAATATTATTTGTAAAATGCGGTAGACACATAAAGGAACAAAATAAGGTGTGAGAAATTTCGAAGCTTCTTAAGGAAAAAAATAACTTTGGTTGAAAAATAAAATAACCTTCATTGCATTCTTACTTTGGTTCATCATAAAGGTAAATGGCTGTGATAAGAAAAATGAAAAGCTATACCTTTACGCTAGTCATGAATGTTAGCAGAATTATCTTCATTGCATTTCCTCCATTTCCTTCTAACTTTGGTTACTCCCTTTCTAATTGAAAAACAAAATTATTTTTTGGTCTGCAATTGACTCAATACATAAGCCAACTCATGCTTTAATATACCACTCTTTCAACCTAAATATTCAATAATTATAGAAATGGCTTTCTCTCCTCCATTGTTCTGTAATACAAAAAGATAAGCATAGCGTTCATACATGGGCTGTTATTCACTAAAAAAACTTTCCTTACGAGCTCGACAAAGGAATAATCAGCAGAAGCAGCTTGGACTACGGACAGAAAGGGTGACGACAACATTCTTGAGGAACCGTCATCAGTTCCTACATTCGTCAACTGTTAGATTGGATTGAAAGCTACTTCACATGTCTTTCGGACATGTTGACCTGGAACTGAAGACAAACTCCTTTGTAGAAGTGAAATATTTCCTTTATAAACCTATTGCAGCAAGACCAAGTAAAATAATAATAAGAAAAAAAAGAACTGTGAGGCGCTTACATTCCCTCTGCCATTAAGTATTTTCACCCATGATATGACGGTAACAGTACGAGCAATAAATTGAGGAGGCCTCATTAATGATAAATCACGGAATTAATCATACTTTGCTGTCAAGGTAACAAAGAGCACAATCAAATAATGAAGTATCAAAAAATATCTAGCACCTAGCAGTAAGCTATTGAAAACCAACAACATTAGGAAATTTATCATATTGAGTATGAGGATAAGCATATTAGCTTTTTTATTTACCAAGTTTATCTTGTCGAGTGGACCTCCAGCAACAGTAGGAGATAAATAATCCTTCGACTTCAATGGTAATATGGAGAACTTTATTTTATCTCAAAGGAACAAAACGGCTTTCATATTAGTATAATTTATCATAAGAAAATATTACTTGAAAAATACGATAGAAATAAAGGAGGATGAAAGAATTCTAATTTTGTTGTATCATTGGCTCGTTATATATGTTGAGGTATTTTTTTCTCTTCATAATATTTATGTACATAATCGACACTCATTGTACGTTTCAAACAAACACAAAATAATTTATCAGATGTAGTTTAATTTTTTTACCATATAAGAAAGTAGATTAAAAAACGTGATGTAATAATACTGGAGACATGTCTTGACATAATAGCTTCTAGCATCATTAATGGAGTACTATATAAGAGAAAAAACATAAATAAATAATGCAGCATAAATGGTGTTCCAATGTAGAGCAACCAAACAAAAGGTAAGCAATAGTAAACATACCCAAGAAAGTTGTAAATGCAACATATTGTAACTTTTGCAGATGAATTGGTATTTCATTTCCAATATCATGATGGATAATTGGGAAGAACGGAGGCCAATTTTTCTCCTCGATAACAATGTCAGCTGCAACTCAAATAAGAATTAAACTTGTAAGATACTGGACAAGTCACAAGATAGAAGTTCCATCTGAAATACAATATTCTACAGAACGTGAAAGTTACTCAATTAAATTGAAAGTTGCATTTGAACAACAGATTACATCAAATATGAAAAGGATGATGAACAACACTATTTGAGAAGCATAAGAAGAAGAAAGAAAAAAAAAGTAGCCCTAGATCAAAATCAGAAGGCTCAATCAGGAGTATAGAGGAAGAAGGTCCTGCTATCTTCCTTTCTTTCATATGCAGTTAGAAATTGTATATGCTTTTCTCCCTTCATTTTGAAGAGTATGAAGAGCAATAATTAAATTAATATCAATATGTACATATTACTGTATAATCAAATAACAGAGAATCACAAACTCCATGAAACATACAGCCAAAAACCTCAGCAAAACATAACACAAAACACCAATTTCTAGCACTAAAAACGCAGCAGCAGCTGCTGTTTGAGGAGCACAAAAAATTATTCCTTTTCACAACCTTCTTCTTCCACCATAAACCCACACAAATCAGCTATAAACTCCACCTTAGAAAAGCCCCAAAATACTCCAAAAAGCCGCGAAAATCAGCAGCAAACAGTCCAAAACGCTGTGACTTTCTCACCCAAAAACAGTCAAAAATTTCCAGCTGAAACCTGCTGCCGAAATCGCTCAAAAAAAGTCCACAAATCTGTACCAAGAGCAGTCAATACTTAGCACGATGATTGGAAGCAAGAAGAAGATAGGAATGCTATAAGCTGTTACTATTAACTACTGTATTATGTTTCCGTTAATTTCAGCTTTCTGCAGTCGTGTGAACATCAGAAGTTAAGTTATTTTGGTGGTGAAGAGAAAGCAATGTACATCTCCAACTAATTATGTGTGTGTATCGTGAATTTAGTGTGCTCTGTAGTATAAATTCCATCAAGCCTAAACAAAATTTTAGCTGCTCCACTCAAACATGTAATTAGCCAAAGTAATGTAGTTATCTGGACCTTTGGGAAAGCTGCCCTTGTTGCACCTATGAACACCTCACACACTGCTGTATTTCTCAATAAAAGCTTAATACGGGGATTTATAAATGTGTGCTGCATTCATGGTGGCGCTTAAAGGAGATATCAAAGTAACTTCCAGTTGATGCTTCTCTCAATTATCTTTCGAACTATGTATCAAGTTATTAGTATGTGAAGACCATGTCTTTTGTAGTTACTTCTGCATTTTAGTTTAATAACATGGCTTGGGCATCTATCTTTTTCCCAAACCTGCACAACATGTATGTATCCATGATTTTGGCTCAGTTTAAGTTGACGAATTAGTTGTTTATCAGGAACGTGGTTTACTTTTGAATTTAAACAGTAGGTTTTGGTGAAGGGTATTTAGGATGTTGATAGATTACTGCAAAAAATAGTGGCTCATGCAGATATAAATTCCTTTAAGGGACATTTGAGCAGAACATATGTTGTATGCTGTAGATAACAGTTGCTCCCCATTCTGATTTGCCGATAGTAAAAGAAATGAAACTTGCTTTGGTATCTGATTAGCTACAAAATGTTCCTAAACCACTGGCATATTAATTTTCTTTTTATGATAAGTTGTAAACTACCTACGTCATACCTCCCTGAATAAACTGGACACAGATAACAGTGGACTTAAAGTACATGGACACATCTAACACTTTGCACCAAAAGAATATGGACAATTCTAATAGTGTGCACTTAAAAGAGAAGCATATTTCTGTATAAATTATCAGTTATCACATTGCTATTTAGAAGTCTAACTAAGAGAGAGAAGCCTTTTACAAAACTAAAAGATATACATTCCACTTATTAAAATTTACGTTCAAGCTTCAAGAATTGGGTTATGCTTCTTAGCTCTATCCCTCTTATAACATAAGTGTCTGTGTTAATCTACTATGGGTTGTGCAGGTATCCACCAAAGTTAGATTTGCATCAATGCCAATCTAACTTTGAGCGTATGCTAATAAAATTATGGTCAAAATTGTGACCATAAATCCTTCACTAAAATTCTGACACCAAACAATGAGCCAAAAACTAAAGCACAACCAATAATGAAGCAGATAGCAAAATTATATGGCAACAGCACCACTTTCATTCGACATAAGTAATAACTGAATTCACGATTAATAAAGATAATATGAAGTTGCATAAGTAGAGTCATTTCACCAGATCACATATCAACAGCAGCACATTCATTCCACATAAGTACAAAATATATAATTGCATAGCTAGAGGCATATCAGTAAAACCAATCAGAGATTCTTTTCTTTCTTTACGACTCTACGAACCTTGTTGCTAGAGAGTTAGAGAATTGAAGTCATCTTCCGGTCCTACTGCTAATGCCTTATTAGCGGATCTAGTCTTCTTGTCATACGTCTTCAAAGGAGATATTTTTTCATTGCAAGCATCACTATCTTCTAACACCGACGATCCACTTTCTGATAAGCTTTTCTCAATGGGAGTTTGCAAAACAGACTTCAGCTGACTTTCGGCCATTAGATCCTTTGGAAAACCAAAAAAATTTAATAGCAGTTGGAGAGAAATCCTGTTGTTAGTTGCATAATTTTGACTAATAATTGTTAAATAAATAAATAATGCTGTAAAAGTGTAAATTTCATGAAATTTACCCCAAAAAGCTTATCTCCACTTGAGCTTTGTCCATCAAAAAACTATGGATCCTGTTAAACAGAAATTAAAAAGAACATTCATTCTATGAGGGCAAAAGTATTTATACTTAAATTTTGTATGAGGAGGTTCGTGAGTTAAAAAAGTTTACAGTGATATTGTCTTCGAATAAACTGTGGTTGTATTCCTTTAGAAGGTCATCATCATCAGTAAGCTTAAGAACTTTGAAGACTTCGACCTGATACTCAATATTCTCTTGCTTAACAATAACCTTGAACATGAATTTTTTATAAAGAATATCGTCCAGTTCACTTGGATAAGAACAGTCAGCATCCACAAGTAATTCTACACCAAATTTCATAGGTTAGAAATATTATTATGGTTAATCAAATTAACTTTAGTAGTATACCTCAAGTAATCTTTCCTTAAGTTCTTTTGCGGACTTCCCTATAAGCTGCATAGCTTCGCGATTCCAAAGCAACAATGAGATAAAAGCGGTTCCATCCATAACACGAACTTGAAGCCTATACCTGCAACTCAATTTTGATTAACCTTATGCATATTTTTTATAGATAGAAGATTTTAAGTATACATAAATAGTAATTACCTGTGAGTAAATGAAATATCTTCTTCATTGCAATTCTTACAAAAGTATTTATTTCCAACTTTATCAACCTTTCGACTACACTTGTTGCATGCCAAGTATAACCATCCCCGGTCAAGTTCCAAATTAACCAATTTTGCCGCAATCCAATAGCTACATTCCTATTTTAAAAAAAAAAAACATTTATTGTAAATGCAAAATAGAAAACATAAGGTAAATATAATTGACAAAGTAAATTAAACTCACTTGCGTGCACTGAACTAAATCCCTAATAGTTTTAAACAGTACAATTCCTTTGTCTAACTCATCTCTAACAGAGTAACTTTGCTGCGAACTTGTTTGAGTGATTCGCTCAATGTTTGATTGACGTGCTCCAAGTAATCTGCATAAGTCAAAAATTGTAATTTATAAATACTATTGTTATATTTTGTGTACATATAGAAAAGGACTATACACTTGACAAACCTGGATTTAAAGTCAATAGACTGCGGCAACGTAGAATTTATCCATATCTTTGTCTGATACCAACAGCTACGCACAGAGTAATTACCTGTGTATCAAATGAATTATAAATAAAAATTTGAAATTTAAAAATTCTTATACACTAAAATAGAAAGATACATGTAATTTATGGTAAACCTCGAAATTTTTGAGTTTTCATATGCTGGAAAACAACAATCAAAGGCTCATCGGTAGATTCATTCAAGTGAAGTTGAATTTGATCCACAAGTTCGCTCCATAAGGTTGCCACAATCCTGTTCCTCCTATACGTTTAATTTCATGGTAAGGTTAATAAACACATATATAGGTAATCTATCTATAAAATATTGCTTATATTTTTGAATTACTTACTGATCATCCTCGAGTACAACATTAATAAAGACACTTTGGTCGTCTCCTTGCTTATAGGTCTTAACATCTTCATAGGTCACAACCTGACCAACAACATCTATTATAAATATAAAAGTTAGTCACATAGTTTTACAAATATCATTAGTTCATTAAAAATAAAAAGAAGAACTACCGAGTAATTCTGTCTCATCGACATCATGTTGATTTGTTAGTTGGTCAAAAGGGCGCAAGTTAAAGATGTTCATATGAAAGGAAGGATCATTTGTTTCCTCAACAAATGTCTTTTGAGTAAATGTCAGTCTCAGGTTGTGTGTCGTAGTCCTCAACTTCAAATTATTTGGTCCGACGACAAAGTAGTTCATACGATATAAGCGAAGTTCATGTATCTTGTTCCTAAAAAACTTAAGAACATACTTTCCGATTGAAGTATGTATACGATCACCCTACAAAATCAGATTCATTATTAGTGCACAATTATGAAGCCAACAATTATAAGCTCGTATATACTTTCATCACTGCCTAAAGTTGTCCTCAAGATTTGATGTAAAAAAGCAGAATGCTACAGTTTGTTGTATATCAATTATGAAGGCAACATTAATGGACAGAAAGAGGACCACTTGTACTAAAAAGAGGTAATGCCGATCGCTTTAACAAAAACTAAAAAGAGAAACTGAGAAGAAAAATAATCTATAAGGCTAATCAGTTCCATCGATGTCCTGCCATGTTGCAGCCTTTGATTTATTTGCTTATCTCATTTTCCTAGCTGGTTTGCTCCTCTGATTCTGAATTTTCATTTAGAATGCGACTACATTACTAAGTTTAAAAGTATGAGAAAGTTTAATGTGTTACCTTAGAATCCTGTAAAACCAATTCAATTTAATAAGGTATTTCCGGCTTAAAGCGATCCGGCATTATCCACATTCGAACGACTCTAACTTTGAGATTCCATTGCATCGAGTTGCCTGAAATTTGTTTGATATCATGAATTTGTGTGGCCATATTTGCAAAGTAATTGTAATCAGACTGGTATACTGAGTAGATAAAATATGAAGTTGAAAAGGTTTTGAAAATATAAAGCGCATAAATCATGCCGTTATAGATGTGTAGATAAAATAAGGATTTTTGAGTTGGAAACCCAAGTTTCGGAGCACGATCAGTCGTGGGATAATGCCGACTGTTTTGCCTTTGATGAAATAACTTCACGTTTGATGAGATGCGGACTGTTTTGTTGAAATAACTTTTTTTTTTAAACTTTTATGTATAAAAAAACTAATTGAAAACTTTAGATGGTAGTTGTTGAGTAAAATAGGGCAACTAAGAAAGTGGGAGGATTCCCTTTTTTTTTCTAATAACAACCACCACAAATAAGGGAAGGAAATTTCGGAAAGCAAAAATCGTGGGAGGATTGGAAACCAGCTTCGTGGGAGTATTGTCAGTTTTTTAGATTTGAAAAATTTACTTTTGCTGATTTTGCTGATTTGTAGTTTGAAGACAAAAACTCCAACTATCTTGGAGAGTTTTCCTAATTATTTACATGTGTTAACATTGTGGATGTTCCACTTGTCAGCCTAACATTATTTTGCCTTTTGTTATAAATAGAATTTTATTTATGGTGAATGTCTATATTTAGAGAGATTTTAGGGTTTATTACTTGGTGGCTATGTCACCCTCTGCCTATAAATAGAGGGTTCTATTCCATTGTAATTCATCTCAAATCAATAAGAATTCTCTCTCCCTACTTTTATCTGCTATACTATTCTTCTTCTTTTATTGTTTTATAACACGTTATCAGCACGAAACTCTAACCAATTGAGTAGAAGCTTTGGGATTGAGCATAATGATTGTCAATTATTCCATGAACTTCCTTCATGATTAAATTCTGGATTTAAGGTATGTATTTTATCGTATATTTCTCTTTTATTCTATAATTTGATTTTAAATACAAGCAAAGAAAATAAATTTTGATTATAACTCTAATGGAGTTAGTAAGAAATTATAACCACTCGAAGTGGTAAAATTTCTATGTCTTGCCATGATCAAAGTCATGTATGATCGTGAGCACAAGAAGTGCAAACCCGTCCCATTGAATTTGCTTCATTCTCATTCCCTTAAGAGAATGTGGTAGCAATATGTGATAAGCCTGAAAGAAGATAAAATTATTACCGTGAAGGTATCAATGGATGTAGACATGGTAATAGACGAAATTATAATCGTCATCATTGTGATAATGAGAATAATAAGGATTCTCAAAATAATCCTTCACTCTGTGAAAGTAATATTTGTCATCGATTTGACATGAAATTTTATAAAGCACATATAGATGATTATGGTCCATTCATGATGTGAATGTGACAACATCTGATGTATGAATACATATTCGTTCTTTAAAGAATATGAACATGCTAGTGGTAGTGAATATACCACACTCACCTCTAGAAGGAGCTTTGAGATGATATAAGAAAATAATGTCATTATTATGGCATGAAGTCATTGGTCACGTACCTATTGTATGTCAAAATATTTTGGCAATGTGATTATTAAAGAACAACAATAATGCAAGAAACATATCTTGCATATAATTTTGACCATGACCATAATGGTATAACTTTCTCCTTGAAAGAGATATATGACCATATGGATGTTGATGAATTTGTGATAGTACAAAACTAATTGAGAACTCTGCAAGAGCCAATTATACTATTTTGGAGAAACACAATTGATTACCAATAAGGTACTGTGTTGTAGTAAGTCTCAAACAAACTTATTCAGTTTCCAAAGTATACGCGAAAGCGGTTGATTATATTGAGACTATAAATAAAGGAAAGATTTAATATCTTCTATTACTACAACTTGTAGCGGGATAATATGTATGTGAAAAGCTACCCGCTTTATTCTCCAATTTGTACTACATAAACAAAAGAATACCACAATGAAATGGATATTTATTGATATAAAAACCCATATCATAATAAACTTGGAGTTTATTCATAATTGCACACATGATGGTGTAAATCTGAAGTTTATCAATATTGATAATTTATTCAGTTGGCATAATTGGTTTACCCATATCAATTTAAGTATGATGTGCAAAAATAAAAGAGAATTCACATGGGTAAATATTAAAGAACTAGAAAATCTTTACGAATTCTCTTACATTGCTTGTTCTCATTAATTAATAGACCAATTAAAATTGGGATTGAATCCCATGAATGCTGGAAATATCAAAGGTGAATATGGGTCCATTCACCTGCCATGTATACCACATAAGATGCATCTATGAGATGGTTACATGTGCAATTATTATTGACCCGCAACCTGGTGTTTGCGAGGTAACTTGCTCAATAATTAAATATAGAGCATAATTTCCAGATTTTTTTATTCAAGATAGTTCTTCTTGATAAGTTGGTTTACATCACAGTTGGTTTAGCAAAATAATTTATTGAGTGACTCCACTTAATAGCTAAACTATTGCTTATGAGAACAAAGTTATCTATATCAGTTTGATATAGGTTATATACGAAAGTATATTACATTCTCCCCTCACAAGTGGTTTCAGGGTCAGGAACCAAATAATTCTATCTCATTATTATTGATGTGCGGTGTATATTTTGATTAACACCTTAACGCACAAAGATGGGTTCTCAAAGTTGAGGAAACAAGTTAGTTTTTCTAACATGAGGGGGAGACAAGATACAACAGTTGAGAAAAAGTTACATGGAATGAATTATCATTTATACATCTAGATCCCCGAATAAAATAATATGAACTTGAAGTTCATAAAAGGATAATTCATGTGCAATTTATTGCAAAGCATGCCAGACGCATTTGCTGACCCAAAGAAAGTAACTATATTCTCATTGCAAATGCTCCTATTAGAATAAGTCTTAGAAGGACAAAGTCTATAGTACGCTCAAAGCATATAGACAAATCGGTTTCAAATAAACTTCTTGATAAAGAAGATGAGAAAATGATCAAAATGATCATAATAAAGGAGGCAAGTGATCTAGAAGATCACATGACATAACACTTCATAAAATCTAAAGAGAGATTCAGGTACCTGAAAATATGAATGAAGAGATCTCTATGTCATGTCTTTATGAAAAAATATTGAAACTGATATAAAATGTTTGTCGACGACATCTATGATAGCGCTATATATATATGAGGATCTTAAGTCTGAAGAAACAATTCAAATAGAATTGGTTTCATATGAAAGCCATGTAGTTTTGAACATGTAGTTCAAACACTTGAAACTATAAGTCAATGGTATGTGCAATCAGTTTTCGATATCTTATATGTCTAGCATGACATGAAAACTTGATATGCATCTAAAGTCTATTATATGGCTTATATAACTTAACAATCCCTGAAAGATTTAAATTGCTTAAAGCATATAGAATTCATGGTCATGAAGTACTACATCCTCAATGCAATTTGTGCACAAATGTATCTTGCTATAACTATATGCATGATAATATGACAGCAAGAGTTTTCATCTCTATGTGAAGATATTGAACTGACGATTCCAACAAGATCATATAAAGACAATCCATCTCTATCAAGATTGATGATTTCAAGGTGCAATATATTCATTCAAGTTAATATGGCTGATTTGTTCATCAAATCTCTACCAAAGATCTTTTGAAGATGGTGCACAAGATTGGAATGCAAATGTTCAAGGATGTGAATTGATGCTCTCATCAGGGGGAGTTAATACGCGTTGTACTCTTTTTCCCTTACAAGGTTTTGTCCCACTGGGTTTTCCTTGCAAGGTTTTTAACGAGGCAACCAAAAGGCGTACTGTTAGATATGTGTACTCTTTTTCCTTCTCTAGAATTTTTTTCCCACTGGGTTTTATTTTAGTTAAGGTTTTAACGAGGCACATTATCTGTTGAATAGACATTCAAGGGGAGGTGTTATAAATAGAATTTTATTTATGGTGAATGTCTATATTTAGAGAGATTCTAGGGTTTATTACTTGGTGGCTATGTCACCCTCTCCCTATAAATAGAGGGTTCTATTCCATTGTAATTCATCCCAAATCAATAAAAATTCTCTCTCCCTACTTTTCTCTGCAATACTATTCTTCTTCTTTTATTGTTTTATAACACCTTTGTTATTCTATATAGATAGATATATACTCTTGTGGGAATTTTACTAATCAAAGTTTTTCCACCCTCTTTTTTCTTTTTCCGTTTTCGGGAGCCACAATTAACTGCTAATGAACCATTTAACGTGTACTCAAAGCCATTCTCACGTTAAATCATCGTGTTAACAAACCAAGTTCTTCCTGAATTTTTACCTATTTGTTGAGAGATTTTCGTAAATGTTATTTTGTTGTTGGAACACTATTGAACACTTCTCTTTCTGGTTATAGAATTAGCTGACGACATTTTTACTCATTTTGTCGCGACAAATAGATGATAAATTACGCTTCACCAATAATTGTAATTGTAACGCTAGCCCCTTTTGCGGTCCGATACTTCAAAAGTTGAAGTTTGAAAAAAATGTACAAGTACAGCTAGTAGAGAATCTAGCTGCATGCTCAAATATAGGTGGCATGTGCGAATTTTACAATCAATTTTTGCCTCTTATAAATGAGTAGGAATTAATTAACTGGAAAATACAATCATATCAGATTGATTTGAATTTTATGTTAAGATCCATAAACTCTGGATAAGATTGCTGTTACATTGTGCAAAAATTCACTTTAATCGTTGTTGTGGAAAACTTTAACAAGTAATCATATTAAACTTTAGATTACTTGAACTAATGGAATATTGTGATCCATATAAGTAAAAGAACGAGCACTATCTATTTGGTCTAGAAATTATTGATAATTGCTTATCCAATAAAAAAAGGATTATTTTTGCATTATATAATAACTAAATATGTTTTAAAAAAATAATTGTTACGAAAAAATGAGAATTTTATTATCCAGAATCAAGTGCAAAACTGATTGACGAGAGACACGTGTCATGTTTAGGACTAGCAATGGCTGATTTGGGCTAGGCTTGCCTTCAACCGGAGGTGGATCTACGATTTTAGTTATATGGGTTCAGCAATAAAACTTATGGGTTCATATTTATTATTTATTATAATTTTTTTATATATAAATTTATATTTTGCGTCGAAAATACCGGGTTTAATTGTACCTAGTATTTATATAGTGCATTCGCCCCTGCCTTCAACGAAACCTGATTTTGCAATGCTCTTGCCGCAAGGAATTAACTTAATTGATATGACAATGTCTTTTCACCATTACCAATTACCAAAGCAATTAATTAAATAATTGGCAGGGGTTATTTTGGATGTATGATTAGGGAATTTTGGAATATGCTGTTTTGGTGTAAAGATGCAATTTATTTCTCCTATATATACTTCTAACACAAGCTAGCACATAATGGGAATCATTGAAATTTGAGGATTATTTGGACGAAAGATTGAGATTTTAAAAAAATTTACATTGTTACTCTTTTTCGACACCGAAGCGGATATATTATACCCTTGAAGAAACAAATGTTAGAGGATAAACAATAGTATAAAAGAATCTAGCACTTAAATTGACATCTCGTATCAGCTAAATAAAGAAACTTTGCTTTTCGATTGTGTTGTCACCTAAAAATCATATAAGCTGTTTTTTCCTCTTCTTTTAGACTTTTAGAGGTTTCTGTCCCAAATTAAGTTACAGTTAGTCACTAATTAGAATTGTATTTACTCTTAAGTCATTGTTTAAGATGTATTTACTTTTTAGTCAGTGCTTTAATAAATTTTTATCTGCCTGGACGAAAATACCCCTGTGTTAAACATAGTGTCCTTAACTTCATGAGTGCTGTGTAAATATTAAGGATATGGTGTCCTTAACTTCATGAGTGTTATGTAAATATTGAAGACAAAGTGTCATGTATTTGTACCTTCTGTTGTTAAACTTTAGGACATCATGTCCTTAACTTGAGTATTGTGTAAATATTAAGGACAAAATGTCCTTAATATTTACACAACACGTATGAAGTTAAGGACACCATGTCCTTAATTAGGGGTGTTCAAAAAAATCCGAAAAACCGAACCAAACCGACAAAAAAAAGCCGATTGTTTTTTGGTTTGGTTTGGTTTTAATAAAAAAATTAACTGAAAAAAACCGAACCAAACCAACTATAGAAGTAGATATTTAAATTTATTATTACACCCTATATATATGTATATTTTTATATAAAGTTTCTAAAATTTTATGGTACTTATTAGTCGTTTATATTTTTAGTCTAGTTTTTTGCTATTATAATAATCTCATTCTATGCCTTTACATTCTAATTTGGTTGGTAGTTTTCTTTTGCTAAGTACAAAGGTTTATTTCATGTTAAAAATAATCGATTTTTAATTGAGTACATAAATTATTCATCACTATTTGATTCAATTATCATAAATATAGCTTGGTAAATGATAGATTTCTCAAAGAGCAATTGGTTTGATGGTGTTATATTGAAAATGTAGTCTCCGGAATATGTGTTTGGTAGTGTATGTCTCATATTTAAGAAAAAAAATGATAAATAACGAAAAACCGAAAAACCGACCAAAACCGATAAAAACCGAATCGATAAAAAACCGACTTAATTAGTTTGGTTTGGTTCCAATATTTGAAGAACCGACTTACTTGGTTTGATTTTTTTTTTTTTAGGAAAAAATCGATCCAAACCGAACCATGAACACCCCTATTCTTATTATTTACACAGCACTCATGAAGTTAAGGGTAAAATCGTCTTTTCATATTAATTTTAATAGAGTAGCGGCTATTTTTGCTCCGCATTAAAAATACTGGATAAAAACTGAATACCACATTAAAAAGTGGCTACCCCACGCCATTTCTACCCAAATACAAAAACTCTTAACATGATGTGATATTGTCTGTTTCGGCCCAAGCCTGTAGGGTTCCCCCAAAAGGCCTTACACCATTAAAAGTATCCAACTCTTTATAAGTAGCTTATTTTTCTTTTTTACTTTTCATGTGGGACTTTGTTCACACACTCCCAACAACCTCCCCCTTGAACTAAGTTCCTCATGACCCATCACCGTTTATGGGTTAATTTGGAGATTAATTGTCTGTCACCCACATGATCCGAATATTTACGGTCACTGAAGCCCAATGAGAGGCTGTGTATGCGTCTTTGAAGCTATGTGTAAAGGTAGTGAACCAGCCCATAGACGGGCAAAGGCACTAAGCCGGGCCCTATGCTATCACTTCGCCATCTCCATACTCGTCTCGCCAAACTATTGGCTCTGATACCAAGATAAAGATGTGGACATTGGGCCTAATTCAACCCCAAAATCTAGCTCATGAGGTGAAGATTGCCCAAGCCATATAAGGAGACCAAGTCCCTCAGCCCTTAGCTGATGTGGGAGTAGGGTGTGCATCGGTCGGTGCGGTCCGGCTGTGAATATCGATTTCGCATATCGGTTATCGGTATAAATATGGTAAACTGATAACCAAACTATAAGATATTCGTTATTGGTTATCGGTTATCTACCATTATCGGTTCCGTTATCCATTTACTCGATAAGATAACTCAATCTAGAGGTAAGAAGCATAGTGTACAACACACATGAAATGAACTTTAATCACTGGAGTTGCTTACTTGACTACAAGATACCATTTGCAAATTCCCTCGATTTTTCACACTACAAACGAAGATAAGGAAGTAATCAAGGAATAGTTTTACGTAAAGTTGACATGAAGTTAAGCAAAAAATAGAAGACAATTCACTTGAGACTGAACGTTACAAAAGATATCCTATAGCTCCTAAATTCAACAACACAAATTTCAACAACGAGCAAACAAAACCTTAAAAATTCAATAAAAGAACTAATAAAACAGTGGATGAATTCACATGTGACTTAGTAAATTTGTATGCAAGAAAAGAACCAACAATACAGTGGGTGAATTCATATGTGACAGTGAAATTGGAACAACAAAGGAATATGCCCACTGTCCAGATATCAAGAGATGTCAACAAACAATCAAATGTTTTAACTCTAATTAAACGAATTAAATCCAGAACTTCGAAGACCAACGCACAAGAATTTTCTCAAAATTTTAGTACATATCTCGAATTAAATCCAAAACAACCTCAAACAATGAGTTAGAAAATCCAAAAACAGTGATCCAAAAAATAATGAGGAAAATGAGAATTGTAAAGTGATGAAGAGAATCATAAACTTACCTAAAATTGATGGAGATTGTCGATTGAGAAGTGAGAAAAACTTGTCAATCGTAGGTATAGGCTGCACGATAGCCGACATGAGTTAACCAAATGAAAATCGAAAATAAAGAATTATAAAACATGAGCACAAAATAAAGAATCGAAAACAATCAAAAATCATGTATTTTTATTATCAAAATCTACTGTAAAACTCAAAAGAAAGGAATGAAATTTGTTCTTAAGAAAGAAGTAAATAAATTTCAAATTCTGGAAAACAAACTTACGCTAAGATTCTAAGAATGTGGTTGTATTTTGAAATTTGAAGAAAAACTGATGAAAAAGTTGAATCAATTCATCACTGAACTCTGAAAAGTGAACTGTGAAACTTGATATTCTGAATGCGGCTCGGGAAATTAGGAGAAAAAGATAGAATGAAGCCCTAGATGTATAGTAGTAACTTAAGGGTAAAATCGTAATTTTATTAAATCTTATTGGGTAACTGAATAATACTCTTCGGGGAACTGAATAATACTCTTCAGGGAGCTGAATAAATTTTTAAAATATTTTTACTTATCTATATTAATTTTGAAACATATTTATCCTCACTATTAAGGTTTTAACTTAATTACAAGTCTATATATAAATTACCAATTTTGTACAAAATAATGTATTAGACTCTAATCTTCCATACACTCTCTCTCTCTCTCTCTCTCTCTCTCTCTCTCTCTCTCTCTCTCTCTCTCTCCTACTCCAAAATTAAAATTATAAATTAAAAGAAAGTTTGGCCACTTTCTCCTCAACTTCAGCCATATCTTTACGAGAACAAAGAGATTGGACATCAAGCAATTCTACTATGTTTTCTCTTTCTTATTATATTCAGGTTTTTTTTCTATGTTAAATAATGAACGAATTATCACTTTTGAATGAGGAAAGTGTCACGACCCAAAATTCACTAGTCGTGATAGCACCTAACCCAACTCGCTAGCTAAGCCAACAACAACAATGGCCCGGTATAATCCCACAAGTAGGGTCTGGGGAGGGTAATATGTATGCAGACCTTACCCCTACCCCGAGGGGCAGAGAGGCTGTTTCCAGGAGACCCTCAGCTCAAGAAAGCAACAAGAGACGATATATTGGTACCATCAATAGTATCATAATAAAATAACAGCAATATAAGAAATACGAAATAGATGGAAGGTATAATAATAACCAGCAGATAAAGCCCTGCATCAGTAGATGACCACTAGCATCCTAAAACTAACTCCTAACTGGCTAGTTTCACTCTAGTGAGCTGTAGAAATATTCACAACTTCCCTCTAACCTACAACCTTAATGCTCGACCTCCACAATTCCCTGTCAAGGGCGATGTCCTCAGTAATCCTAAGTCGCGCCATGTCCTGCCTCATCACCTCTCCCCAATTCTTCTTAGGTCGCCCTCTACCTCTCCTCGTGCCCACCACAGCCAGTCGTTCACACCTCCTCACCGGTGCATCAGTGCTCCTCCTCTGAATGTGCCCGAACCATCTGAGTCTTGATTCCCGCATCTTGTCCTCCATGGGGGCCACGCCCACCTTCTCTCGAATATCTCCATTCCTAATCTTATCCATCCTTGTATGCCCACACATCCATCTCAACATCCTCATCTCTGCTACTTTCATCTTCTGGATGTGTGAGTTCTTAACCGGCCAACACTCAGTCTCATACAACATGGCAGGCCTAACCACTGCTCTATAAAACTTACCTTTAAGTAACGGTGGCACTTTCTTGTCACACAGGACTCCCGACGCTAACCTCCACTTCATCCACCCCACCCTTATACGGTGTGTGACATCCTCGTCGATCTCCCTGATCCCCTAAATAACCGACCCAAGGTACTTGAGACTACCCCTCTTGGGAATGACTTGAGAGTCAAGCCTCACGTCCACTCCCGCTTCCGTCGGCTCGACCCCAAATTTGCACTCGAGGTATTCCGACTTCGTCCTGCTCAACTTGAAACCTTTAGACTCAAGAGCATGTCTCCAAACCTCTAGCCTCTCGTTGACGCCGCCTCATGTCTCGTCAATTTGAACTATGTCATCAGCAAATAGCATGCACCATGGCACCTCCCCTTGAATATGATGAGTTAGTGCATCCATCACCAGGGCAAATAGGAATGGGTTGAACGCATACCCTTGGTGCAACCCCGTAAAAATCGGAAAATGCTCGAAGTCGCCTCCTACTGTCCTAAGACCTCCCTAGGAACCCTGTCGTACGCTTTCTCCAAATCAATAAACACTATGTGGAGATCCTTCTTCCTATCCATGTATTGTTCCACCATCCTCCTAATAAGGTGGATAGCTTCTGTCCTAGATCGCCCCGGCATGAACCCAAACTGGTTGTCTGAAATAGACACCGTCCTTCGCACTCTCATTTCTACCACTCTCTCCCAAACTTTCATGGTATGACTCAGTAATTTGATACCCCTATAGTTGTTACAGCTCTGGATATCGCCTTTGTTCTTATACAACGGAACCATTGTACTCCACCTCCATTCTTCAAGCATCCTATTAGTCTTGAAAAAAACATTAAATAATCCAGTAAGCCATTCCAAGCCTGCTCTACCCACACACCTCCAAAGTTCAACCGGAATTTCGTTTGGCCCGGTAGCTCTGCATGACCTCATCGACCTCAATGTCCCTACAATAACTTAATTCATGGGGACTGTCGGCATTCCTCAATTCACCTAGTACAATATCCTGATCTCCTTCTTCATTTAGAAGTTTTTGAAAGTAGGTCTGCCACCTCCTCTTAATCTGGTCATCCCCCATCAAAACTTTGCCGTCATCATCTTTTATGCACCTCACTTGGTCCAGATCCCGAGCCGTCCTCTCTCTCACCTCAGCCAGTCAGAATAACTTCTTCTCCTCGCCTTTGTTCCCTAGTTCCTCATACAGACGAGCAAAAGCTGCAGTCTTAGCCTCCGTGACTGCCATCTTCGCCTCCTTCCTAGCTACCTTATACCTCTCACTGTTCGCTCTCCTCTCCTCCTCGCCAGTGCTCCCTACTAACCCCAGGTAAGCCCCCCTTCTTTGCTTCCACTTTACCTTGGACAACTGCATTCCACCACTAGTCTCCTTTGTGGCCACCGGTGCGGCCCGAAGATATCCCCAACACCTCTCTCGCCGCCTTTCTTATACAGTCCGCCGTCGTCGACCACATAGTGTTTGCGTCCCCACTACTTCTCCAAGCTCCCATTGCCGATAACCTTCTTTCCAACTCCTGAGCTTTATCCTTAGTCAAGGCGCCCCACCTAATCCTCGGACGGCCTCGTACTGGCCTCTTCTTCCTCCTTATCATAATACCAATGTCCATCACCAAAAGCCTATGCTGCGTTGCGAGGGTCTCACCTGGGATAACCTTGCAATCCTCGCACAACCTTCTGTCGCATCTCCTGAGGAGGAGATAGTCAATCTGAGTCTTCGCCACCGAACTTTGGTAAGTAACCAAATGCTCCTCCCGCTTCGGAAAACTTGAGTTCGCAATTACTAGATCGAATGCCTTGGCAAAGTCCAACAGCGAAGTGCCCCCGCCATTCCGCTCCCCGTAACCGAAGCCGCCATGCACCTCAGTATAACCACCTGCAGACGACCCAATATGACTATTGAAATCTCCTCTTATGAATAACCTCTCGGATGGCGGAATACTACGAACGATCTCATCCAACCCCTCCCAAAAGCGCCTTTTAATCTCCTCATCCAAGCCTGCTTGCGGCGCGTACGCGCTAACGACATTTAAAGTACACTCACCCACCGCCAACTTAATAGTCATTAATCTATCATTCACCCGCCTGACCTCTACCACCGACTCTCTAAGATGGCTATCTACCAGGATACCCACTCCATTCTTACCCCTCAGGACTCTAGAGTACCACAACTTATACCCATCCGCATTTTTCGCCCTCGATCCGACCCACCTAGTCTCCTGGACACACGCTATATTAATCTTCCTCTTCTGAAGGATCTTCGCCAACTCTATAGACTTACTCGTTAGTGAACCTATGTTCCATGACCCGATTCTCAACCTATAGGCTCCATTGCCCCCTCTACCTCCCCTGTCTCCCGTCCCGCCCCCTGACCCCGCCCCACACTCTGCCCCACCCGAGGACATGCCCATATTCTATCATCCCAGACTACAGCCACTACACCTACGACAATCTAAAGAAGACTCGCTAGTGCATAACGGAAACGAAATAAACTAGAAGGAAACAAGTGACTACTAGCACACTAGTTGAATGATTGAACTATTGCGAACTATTGTAACATCAATTTAGCTAACACCAAAAGGAAAACAGTAAAACGGGAGGTACCAACTCCCGGGAACAAAACCTGTGATTGATTTGCTGTACTAGATGTAGTTGTACGCTCACGCTCCGCTTCCCACCGCCCTTTGCTGACACTCGCCCAGGCTGCTCTCTTTGCTAGTGCTCGTGCGCCCAACTTGTCTCCAACAACTTCGAGAATTTCCCTGAAAACACAGAAAATACCACGACCCAAAACCCAAAAAGGGGATGTCACCGCTACCACTGGTGTAGCCCCGACAGTAGCAGGGGAAATGTAGGGAAAAAGCAGAGAACTACACAACACACAAATTAATTTAATTTCCAACACCAAATTAACAAGAAATACAGTATTTCACAATAAGAAATTAACGTAATCTGCAAAAAGCCACCAACTTTATCATCAACCATCCACAAATCCGACAAAATTACAGCGGTAAAAACTCAAAAGCGTACAATCCCTCAAGTCAGCAACAGATAGAGCAAAGGAACAGATTATTAAATTAACTATAAGATAGGTATAGGTAATTTTCAACCGACCGGACCAATTTATTTAACAAAATAGAGATTAAACAAATTCACGAAAGGCAAAAAATTGACGAGAAAATCAGATCTGTGCTCAGGTTAACAGATTTGAAACATATAATCAAATATGTACAACATACATAAAGGAAGACAAAAGAAGAAAGAAAATTCAAAGAAGAAAACTGGAACACACAAAACACACAACGGGACCAAGAAAAATAAAGGAAATGTCGGGCTGCCACCGCTTCCACTGGTGAACACAGATCTGGTGTTGGAGCTGATATCACCGTAGAATAGCGGTGGGGCAGAGACACAACGGGCAGAGAAAGAAGAATAAAAGAAGAAAAGAAGAAAGAAGGAGAAAAGAAGCACAGGGGA
Organism: Nicotiana attenuata; assembly: GCF_001879085.1. Taxonomy (NCBI): domain Eukaryota; kingdom Viridiplantae; phylum Streptophyta; class Magnoliopsida; order Solanales; family Solanaceae; genus Nicotiana; species Nicotiana attenuata. Next base: position 64,987 of record NW_017670966.1, read on the forward strand.
GGGGGTTGGGCTGCAACCGGACTAAATAGAAGAAGAAAGGAGAGACAGGCCGGCCCGGGGACAAGTCGCCGGAAAAAATGGTTGCTACTAGGGTTAAGAGGGAGGAGAAGAAGATAAAGTGAAGGGGGGAGGGCAAGAGAGAAGGGAGGAGAGAGAGAATAGAGAGAGGAGAGTGGGGGGGGAGGGGGGTCGGGGTCACTTACCTGGTCGCTATCGCCGGAGGGTTCGCCGGCAAAGTAACAGTCGACAATTGTGGTCGAGGAGAGAGAAAGTGAGAAACTCAGTAACGGTCTAATGACAATTGAGGTCGAGGAGAGAGAAAACCAACAAAAAGTCGAAATTGTTTACAAGAAATTGAGAAATAAATTATATGGATCTATTACAGCTCCCAAGGACTAGTAGTACAAATCATGAGCTTCTAAGAATAGAGTTTACAAAGCTGGTATGAAATAAATACATCTCCTGTTTGAAAAGTACATAAACAGAGTTTTATAAATCAACGACTACCATGAACAAGAGGTAGCCACAACCAGAATGCAGGTACGCCTTCAAATCCAACAACCATCAAACCTATCATCGGCATCCAGGAACTGCACGCACTGTGCAGGAAGTGCAGTATGAGTACAACCGACCCCATGTACTCAAAAAGTAACAAACCTAACCTTAGGTTGAAAGTAGTGACGAGCTGGAACATAGGTCGGGTCCAACACCAATAGCCAATAGTGTCGCGCCCCCTTTTTCCTCCGCGGAAATTAGGTTTGTGACATTTGGGAGGATAACTCATTCCTTTTGGGAATTGGATTTGATTTAAAGAGTCGCCACCTAATGATTAGGGTGCATTAGGACACCAAGGAGGTTTGATTTGAATAACCAGAGATAGGGTAAGGGCTTGAAATTATTCTAAGGGGAAGGTGTTAGGCACCCCTCAGAATCCACTAGTGTGGTTCCCGGCCAGACTATTATTGTGAATTTGGGTACAATTAACATATAGAAAAATAAGGCTCAAATAAGAGGGGATTTTTATCACATAAAGGTTTGAAAGTAAACACGTTTTGAAAGAACAATTAGAAAAGCTGATTTTAAAAAAAAGAGTTTAAAATACTGGAAAGAAAGAATAAAGGGAGGGGGTCCTAGGTTTATTAATAATATGGATCACCCCACACAATGCCCGGTAATCACTCCTGAATGAGGGGCTACACGTGACATTATCGCGTGGTCATCATATCCATATCTACCCTTCCCACCCCGTTAAGGTATTAAGCGCGGAATGGTCTCGCTTACCTATTGCATGCTACTACCCGTCCCAATCCTATCAGTCCCGGGGCATTTAGGACTACTAATCCTAAGGGAGGTAGGGATGTTAGGCTTATTTGTGGTTTTAAAGGCAAAAATTCTAAGGCGACATACAAAACATGTATAGCAAGTTGGGAAAAGCACATAACACGCAAAGGCTCAGATATATCCCCTTTAACAAAGAAACAAATATTTAGCATGACTTACACATACTAGTTAAGGTTTGTCTAAACATTAAACATGCGAGAACTTAAAGGTTAGGCAGACTGATTTATTACATAATTCAGATAAGAAGCCCGAATCAGGCCTTCTTGCTGGTTGTAGTTATTACAAAAGATTCAAATTTTAATTTTACCCTAAGGCTTGCCTAAGTGTGGGACAAGGATCCTATAGGCATGGTATCTACTGAATTACGAACGCAATAACAAAAAACTGAATACGTACTGGTTAAAAAGATAGTCAGATTATTAAAGAAAGGCAAGTTTTTACGAAGGTTGTAAGTTCTGCAAATGATGATACATCGTTATTACTGTTTTTATGTAACGATCCGACCGGTCGTTTTTAGAATTCACGCCTCGATCCCCCATTAACTGTTTCCCCTAAGTTCATTTCTGCTATTTTGGTTTGCCGGGACGTTCGGTGTAGAGTTTTGGAGAGTTTTGGGACACTTAGTCCCTAAATGAGAGCTTAAGAGTTGAAAAATGGTCCGTAATCAGAACAGTGTGAAGACGATATCGGAATGGAAATCCGATGGTTCCGTTAGCTCCGTTAGGTGATTTCGGGGTTGGGAGCGTGTTCGGAATGTATTTTGGAGGATTGTAGCTCATTTAGGCTTGAAATGCCGAAGTTTGAATTTTTGAAGTTTCCGGTCCGATAGTGAGTTTTTGATCCGAGGGTCGGATTGGAATTCCGGAAGTTGCAATAGTTCCGTCATGCCATTTGGGATGTGTGTGCAAAATTTCAGGTCATTCGGACGAGGTTCGGGTAGGTTTTTGATCGAAAGCGTGTTTGGTTGGAATTTGAAGTTCTTAGGCTTGAATCTTTGATTAATTCGGGTTTCCGGCGTTGTTTAGGTGTTTTCAAGATTGGTACAAGTTTGAATAAGGTATTAGGTGGTATTGGTACTTTTGGTTGAGGTCCCGGGGGCCTCGGGATGATTTCGGGTGGTTAACGGAAGAGTTTTGGAAGTTGAGAAATAGCAGCACTGCTGCTTCTGGTATCTTTCCGCTTCTGCGGCTTGGGAACCGCAGAAGCGGAGCCGCAGAAGCGGACTTGGTCGTCGCAGAAGCGAGTTTAGCCCTCCCTCTCAGGAACCGCAGAAGCGGTCGCCATTTCGCAGAAGCGGAACCGCAGGAGCGTTATGTGTCCGTAGAAGCGGACTCTGGTCCATTAAGTGAAAACCGCAGAAGCGGTTGTTTTTCCGCATATGCGGGACCGCAGAAGCGGAAATCCCTGGGCAGAAATAAAAATGTCGAGGGTTTGAGTTCATAAGTTACAAAATCAATTGAGAGCTCGGGAGAGGGCGATTTTGAGTGGGTTTTGAAGAGAAGATTTATTGGGTAACGTTTCTTAATCCCTTCTAGTTATATTTCATTATTTTGCAGTTAAATCCATCATCTAAAATTCGAATTTGGGACTAAAATTGGAGGAATTTGGTTAGAACTTCTTAGGCCAAACTTTGGGATTTTGAGTGAGCATTTGACCTCCGATTTGGGAGATTTTTATATGGTTAGACTGGTGAGAATACGAGGGTTCTGAAAATGTAAAAAATTATTTGATTTCGAGGCGTTGGCCTGAAGGGCATTTTGGTCATTTCACCTAATTTAACGCCGTAGCTTTGAATTAAATAGTAGAATCAATTGCTTGAGATGTTATTTACAATGTGTGATTTAATTGAATAGATTTGGGCCATTTGGAGTCGAGTACTCGTGGCAAGAACGTGGTTGCTAGTTGATTTTAGCCGGTTCGAGGTAAGTATCTTGCCTAACCTTGTGTGGGGGACTTCCCCTTAGGATTTGAGTCTTCCTTGTTGATTGTATTCCTTGTACGCGAGGTGACGAGTGCGGGCTAGGATTTATTTGTGGAAAATTGTCCCTTTTAGGCTCTTAGATCCTTGTAGTCACCGAATATAAAGTTGTTCTTGATACGATTGAGTTCCCTGTTATTAGCTTCACCTTTACATGTCTTACTTGAAATTTATTTGCCCCTTTTTGGCTTATTCTTGTTGCCTAATCGACCTTTACTTGTTTCACTGTAGACATTACCCTTCTATAGTCACATTATCATTCCTAACTGTTTGTCTTTATTTGGAAAGCATTATTTCTATCTCTCGTGTAATTAATTGGTCTTAATTGGAAAGAAGTTAGATATCCTATATTCAGTTGATACTTCCTTAATTGTAATTATTTGATTCCTGTTAACTTCCTTGTTGTTGAACTTAGTATTATGGAACCGTTGTTTCATATTATTTCTCCCTTGTTGAGTTGTTCTTATTGCGCTTAGTATTTCTCTGTTACGGTTATTCCTTGTGAGTTAGTTGTACCGTCTTTTGGTGAACGGAAATACCTGAGTTGATTCTCTTGCCTTGATCCTGTATATATTGTCGTTTGTTGTGTTGTACTTGAGATTGTGACGCACGAGGTTTCTGCCGTGCGGTTGTGATACTGTGATGCACGAGGTTTCTGTCGTGCGGTTGTTGATACTGTGATGCACGAGGTTTCTGCCGTGCGATTGTGAATATTGTGATGCACGAGGTCTTTGCCGTGCTGTTGTTGTTATTGATGTTTTGCACATGCGGCGTAATAAGGCGGGATATGTTATATGCTTATATGTGGGTTGCGCATGTGGCGGAATAAGGAGGGAACATTGTGATGCATGTGTGGGGAAATAAGGCGGTGCTTATTATGTTATTAATTGCACACGTGGCGAAATAAGGCGGGCTATGTCAGGGGATGATTGTAGAGAATTGTGATGGCCTGTGGAGGCATTCCTATTTGTTTAATAATGTGATTGTGGGTTGCTTACCGGTATGAGCTTTATCGCTTGGAAGTTGTGAGGGAACATCGCACGTGCGGTCCGTTCTCCTTTTCATGTTTACTAGCTGGTAGAATTTTGTTAGAAACATTTGTACAAGAATACACGTAGCTGAACACCCCTATTAGAGGTGAATTCCTCCTGATTTTGCTAAGGGTGGAGGTACGCCCTCGTTTATCCATTATATTTGTGAGAGTGGCCCTAGTTAGCCAGTTAGTTGTCGGTATGACCATGAGATTGATGGGGCATAGGATGCCAATTGTTAGATTTCAGATGCTGGGTCTTCGCGAGTTGTGGTTTGTCCGAGACTTGGTGAAATTGTGAAAAGGGTTGGATAAGACCTTTGTGAACATCATTGTAGGATATGAGTTATTGACTTGTTTTTCCCCATTGCTGTGTTGTGGCCTTAGGATTTGGATTGTGATTCTGCCGTCATTTCCTATCCTCATTTATTATATTCTCGTTGTTACTTGTTGTATTTTTCCCTTATTGTGAATTGTAGCATTCTTGGTCATTCATTCAGTCTTTACATATTTATATGTCTTTTCCATTATTCCTATGATTATACTGTTTATTGACCGGTAGGTGCCTTGACTGTTCCTCGTCACTACTCCATCGAGGTTAGTCTTGATACTTACTGGGCACCGCCGTGGTGTGCTCATGCTACTCTTCTGCACATTTTTGTTGTGCAGATACAGGTACTCCCACTCAATTCTGTCAGCCTTGGAAGGAGGCGTATCGGTAGAGACTTCGAGGTATATCTGCTACCTCCGTAGACCGAGGAGTCCCTTTCCAGTTTTCTGTAATAAGTATAGCTCTTTCAGCATTTCTCCTTTGTATAGATATTCTTGAGTCAGAGCCTCTTATGTATCACTTAGCTTGTGATTTGTGAGTTTCCGGGTTTTGGGAACTGTTTTAGACTTGTGATATTGAGTTGTACTTGCCATGCGGCATTCAGTACAGTTTCCTTTAGATATTTGATTTGATTTTTCTCTATTTTTCTGCAATTATTATATTTCCGCAAATGTTAGGCTTACCTAGTCATGGGGACCAGGTGCCGTCATGACATGTTCACGGTTGGTGAACTAGGGTCGTGACATTTTAGCTCTATGCGCGAATGAAGCGATTCAGATTCAATTAATAGTTCCTATAGACATACTTTCTATGCGTAGTTGGTTTTATGCCTTTTGTGGATATGGTATAAAAATGCAGAAGACTCGTTTTAAACCTATGAACATGATATCTAAGCGCGGAAATTGTTAAAACCTATGCACATGATATCTAAATGCTGAAGTTGTTTTAAACTTTATGAGCATGATTCTAGATGAAAAGATGAATATACAGGATTCAGAAGGACCTATAGGCATATTTTCTATATGCATATGCAGAGTTCAGATTTCCAGATACTTATGGACATGATTTCTATATGAGAGAAATTATTCAAAAGTACCTATAGGCATGATTTCTATATGCATTTGAATATGAATAATTCAAAATACCTATAGACATGGTATCCACCCGCCCTTTTCACTAGCCATCCTCAAGAGTTTATTACAAGTTATTACAGCCCAGAATAAGGTAAATACATCAAAAAAAAATAGAAATACAAGTACAACCAAGGAGAGCCTAATTCAGACTTCATGTCTGAAATATGAGGTAAACCAACTCCATAAGATCATGATCCAAAGCCTTTCTCCCATTTGAGTGTGTCAAAGTTCCCTAAGAGCCTCAAAGGGACTCCGGGCAATGCTTCACCCAAATGTAATATCAGATTGGAACAAGTACAGTGTGGAAAGGCCAGCCGTCAAGTGTCTAAGTTCAGAGAGAGCTCAAGGGTCCCAAAGTAAGGCTCACAAGAGGGGGCAGAACTTAAATACTACGAGAGTGTGCAAGTGCAGAAATAGAATTCTAAAGGGGGAGAAGAAAGGGAAATAGCTACAAATAAGTACACATAAGGGATTCATGGGGGAATATGGAAATTGAAAGAGGCAAGAGCAGGCTGTGGGCATACCCAGCAATGGAGAATGCTAGCACACCCATAAGCCTGTTAGAACACACTATTAGAGGCTAGGATCCCAAGGGATCAAGCTTAATTCATGGACAATAATTTGCATATTGCCCTGCCTTAAGCCATAGCTCAAACACATAGGGGGCAGGTGTAACATCCCACACATTCGGATTAGGTATGAATGAGTTAAAGGAGTAGTAAGGTTATATTTTGGACATATGAAGTCCTATCGGGATGATTATGGGTGAAAATAGTTGTTTAAAAATCAAGATGGAAAGAGAGGTGCATAAGATTTGACAAAATCGACTAAGTTTGCAGAAGGTCTATATTCCATCAAGTTCTAGTGAAAATGTGTAAGGAATTGGGGAAAACTCAAAGCATAAAAGTTTTAGGCCTTCGAAATGGCTTTCCAACGATATATTATGGAGCCCCAACGGATTTCTGTGCAAAAAGTTATGTGTATTTTACGGAACAGTGCGTGCATGCGCGCCCAATAGCGCGCCCAGTAGCGCGGCCGCGCTAATTTTGAGGCAGTGTTACTGCCATTTAGCGCGGTCAGTAGCGCAGGCAAGCCTCCAGTAGTGAGGGCGCGCTAGTGGGGGGTCATTTTAAAGCTATATTTCGTCCCCACAGCCCCAAAATATAAAAACTTGCTCTAGAAAGGGGAACACTCAAAAACCTAACTCCTTAAGGGTCCTTCCACCACCCAAGATAAGTTCTAATGGTGATTCTAAGTTAATTTCAATTTTCCAACATCTTATTAACATGAGTAAATCCTCCATATCATTAGATATTCGATTGGGACATCATTGTTGAGAGAAGGAAGCCTAGAACTCGGAATTCAAGGGTTTGAACTTCAAAAAGGTAATGTCTTCACCCTCTAATTGATTATAGCATTGGTTTAATGATTTTAAACCCTAGTTCATGAGATATGAGTTGATGGGTTTGATAGAAAAGCATGAGCAATTATAGGTTTGGCTTGTTGATTGTGGATTATTGGTTAAAGGTGTTGTTTATCTTATGGGTGAAGAAGAATGACATTCATTATAACCGTTTGAGACTTTAGAATTTATCTAGGATCAAGAGAATGGCTTGTTGGGTGTAGAAACACCATTAATAAGGACCATGAAGCTTTATGTCACCAAGTGTTTGAGAAAATGTTTAAGTGACTAAAACATGAGAATTTATGCTAATATGGAATCCCTCTGACTTGTATTGATATAGATTGAAGTTGGAAGGGTTGGCGAATGTTGTATTATGCTTAAGAGCAAGAAGTTGAGGTATGTGAGGCTAACTCTCTATGTTTGGGAATTTTAATGATTCTCCCTACAGTACGTTTCTTTTACGACGTATCAATTGCCTCAGAAATATAGTTAAGCATAGTTCCTTGAATAGTTGTAGAACTTCTATTCTCTAGCTTCATAACTCGTTCATGACTTTCATTTCGAACGTTGTGAGCTCAGTTCGTATTCAATATAGACTTGGCCTTGATGTCCCTAAGTCTCAGTATAGCTTACTCAGCATGTCTAAACAGTCGAAGTTTCAGTGTTCATAACCAGTTCAAGAATACATGTCTCATTCTAGTCCTATTCAGTATTCCAGTATTATGTGACTCAGTATGATTCAGTATTCCAGTATAATGTAACTCAGTGTGATCCAGTATTCTAGTATTATGTAACTCAGTGTGATCCAGTATTCCAGTATCATGTAACTCAATGTGATTTAGTATTTCACTATCATATATTGCAGTATGATTCTCAGTTCCTGATTTTAAATCCCTGAATGTTGAACACTTGTATTTGGGCCTGAGGCCGCAGTTTATGCTTTATACATTTTGGACCTCGAGGTCACAGTTATGTATACGTATACTTGGGCCGAGGCCGCAGCTTGTGCACATATATATAATTGGGCCCGAGGCCGCAGTTTAATATTCAGATAAACAGGTTGTTCATCATTCACAAGAGGGAGTATTCATAACCTTACTCCTTTATTCAGTTCATTATCAAGTTATTAGTTATCTTTTCAGTTATCAGTTCAGTTATCAAATATCAGTTATTCTCTTCAATTATCAGTTCAATTATCAGTTATCAGTTATCTTTTCAAGTTATCAGTTCAGCTACCAGTTATCAGCTTAGTTTCAGTTTCAGCATTTATAATTCTTTCTTTCAGTTGCTTTACATACCAGTATACAATTCAAATGTACTGATGTCCCTTTTGCCCGGGGCCTGCATCTCATAATGCAGGTAATGATTTACAGGTTGAAGATTCAGAGTCGCTAGGATTCTCTTACCAGTTGTTTGGTAGATCCCCAGTTCTTTCGGGGCATTATCATTACTTTACAGTCTTTCAGTATTTACAGACAGTCAGTGTTTTCAGTACTTCATTAGAGGCTTTATAGACTAGAGTAACAGTTAGACCCAGTCACAGGCTTTTCATATTAAGCATGTTGGCTACAAATATATTTTAGAATTGTATTAGTATTTCCGCACTTTGATTTATATCATCCAGACTTTCATGTATATCAGCATGTGTTAGTTTATCTTCCGCATTCAGTATGTTATGATACCACATGTTGATTCAGCGAGCCAGTTGGTTCGCTCGGTCACATGTAGTCAGGCACCGAGTGCCGTGTTACGTCCAGGCCCAGGTTCGGGGCGTGACAGCAGGCGTTTGGATTCATAATAGAAACAGGCAGAAGAAAATCAACATGCTAACTTGAGTGTTTGAACTATGCAGAAACAATAAGTAGATATGGATAACAAAAGCAGTAAATAAAAACACATGTTGTGGTGCTTAAGCTTAAATCAGGACATACCAGTTTCAAAGAAACAGATAGAGAAAAGCAGTAGTTGTAAACAGGCCACAGTGCAGACAAGAGAGAGAATACTATGTGTGTATAAGTGTAAGTTCAGAAAGACTATGAATGAGTGATGTGTGTTAATGTAAGAGTCGTGCATTTATAGTGTTGAAAATCAGGCAGAAATAAGGTAAGAAAACAGTTAAGGAACTGAAATCAATTAAGAATCAATCACACAAGACTTCCTTTAATAAGGATTTACAGATTCAAACGGTAAAAGTTATTTAAGGAAAGAAATCAAACAAGAATTTTGTGCAAAGTAGGCAATTAGGGGTAAATACATAGAAGTTTATTTTAGGGGCAGAGCTTTGAAATACACGGTTGCATAAATAAGGTAAGAGAAATCAATTAATAGCCAGTAAATCAAGGATCGGAGATTTTGTAATCACTGGTCCATGAATGAACCAAGTCAGAAAAGTTAAGGAAAGTCAAATAACTTAAATCGAGTCATAGGAAAATCAGCAAACAAGGAAAGAAATCAATCAAACCTATACAGAAGGAAGTCTGAAACTAATCAAAATTTGAAAGCCATTTTAGAGGGGAAGTTCAACGCATATAAAGAGCATACAAACATGTTAAGAAGATGTCGTGTCAATGCAAAATCAGTAGATAATAGACTATAGGAGCATGGTAGTCACATAGGTTAGCAATGTAGAAGAGAAGTAGCATCTAGTAGCATACAAAAGATCCAGTCTAAAAGACCTTAGAAAAAGTTTTAGCGGAAAGTCAGAATTGCTTAAAGAGACAGAGGTTGAGACAAAGAATTTCGAGACTCAGTTGAGAAACAAGTTCAGAACCTCGAAATAGTTAGGGTTTCTGAAATCAGACAGCTTTAAAGATGAAGAACAAACATATCACATTGCCAATGTTCTCAAACCCGGATGAACCCCTAAATTTTAGGGTTTTACCATCAATCGAGTGCCAAGATGAGAGGGCGAGTAATCAAGAAGGCAAAAGATACTAGTCGAAACAAGTTCAAAGGTCTCAGAAAGGAACTGGGACCTTCGACATGCTTTTCAGTAACAGAAAATCATGAGAAACAAAGTGAAAAATAATATACGAAACAACAGTAGAAGAACTGGTAGAAGAAACAAATAAGAACATGGTAGGAAAATCTTAACAAGAGCACAGTAGGAGCAATATAATAGAAGAACATGGTAGAAGAGATTTAACAAGAACACAGTAGGAGAAACATAGTAGAAAACGCACAAGAGAAGAAGAAAATCAGAGAAACATAACTCAAAACCCTAGATCGGAAAATAAAGGTTTTGAAAGCATAACTTTTTTTTTGAAAAAATATCAGAAAATTGTTTAAAAACTTAGGGAAAGCATAAATCTGGGACAGATCTAAAGAGATCAGAAAAACCTCAAAGCTAGGGTTTTCAGAGGAACCCAAGCGGTGAGAAAGGCTTGGATCTAAGCAGGAGGAGTTGAGGCCAGGCTCGAACAGACACGGCTTGCCGGAGCAAGGCCGGAGATGGTCGTGGAACTTGAATCGACAGAGGTCTGGACCCAACTCTTCGTGGTCAAGTCATGAAAATTCAGTAACCAAATGTGAGGAGCCATATGTGGCTTTGTGGGTGGTGAAACCACCATGGATTAAGGTCAGAAGGTGGCCGGAGAAGATGAAGGGAACTCATCGGAGAGAAGGGGAAGGGGGGAAGGTTCTAGAGAGAACCAGAGGTTAGAGAGATGGAGACGAGTGAGGCAAATGAGGGGTTTGGGGGGGTCGTTTGGCTTAAAATGGTAAGAACGGATGAGGGCCATAGATCTTTTAGATCAACGGCCAGGATTTAATATGGTTTTGGGTCGGGTAGGGGTAATGGGGGCCTGGGTCAGGTTTTAATTGAAATTGGGCTGGAAATTGGGGTCCAATTTGGGGTCAGATTTTAGGCTAAAATTGAAACGAATTGGGCTATTATTTAAATAGCCAATTTTTCCTTTTAAAATTATAAAAAATAGTAAATTGATTTCTGAAAATAAATTGAAAGCACCAAAATTATCTATAATACATAATTATCCATTTAAAAATATGAAATCTCATTTTTGTGAATATGAGACGAATTTAAACCTAAAAATGGCTAATATTGCAATTATGCAATTCTATCCTTAAAAATACAAAATAAATTTGTAAAAAAATGTGTAAAAAATACCTTAGCCATATTTTAATATGAATATAAAATTTCAATAAATGAATTACCAAAATAATAATTTTGAAAATAATCATTGGGTTTTTTATGGATGAAAAAGGGAAATAAATCAGTTTAAAAACCTTAAAAAAAATTATGGAAAAAATAGTAAGATGCTTGGACATACTTATATATGCATATATATGCTATTTTTTGAAGATATTTTGCATATAAAAATATACATGAAAAAATTGGGTATCAACAAATAGTAGTTCATAACAATGTAAAGCAAATAAATAAAGAAATAGCTCAGAGATAAAGTGCTCAGCCTTTTCATAGTTTTCCGAAAATCGTTCCACTTTTCAAGTATACCAATGAAATCCCTTTACCGAAATCGTCAAAAAATATGAGTAAGTTTGAAAACTGCAACTTTTCCAAAAATCCTTTCAACAGTAAATATGATTTTTCATTTTCTTTCCAAATAACAAGTATGAAATACCACTCTATGCCCACATATCAATGTGTATAAAAAGTCATGAATGAGGTGATACCGTACCACATGAGAAAAATGCGTCTCTATGCATGTATGCCATATATGCATGCCAATGCCATGTATCTCAGAGATGAATCATGAAGTCACATTCTCAGAGTAATCAACCTCGCGGCATCCCACTCAACCACTCGGTACTGTATATGGCCCATACGGACCAGGGAAACCTATCGCGAAACATATACAACATTGACTATAAGTCGCCCAGTACCGAGGATAAAGGGTAATCCAACCCTGTGGAGAAATCCATCTCCAGGTATCAAGTACTTCGGACAAATCCATGCCCAGGGAAATCCATCCCTCAATAATACATAAATGCTCAACCATCCGGTACCGTATATGGCCCATGCGGCCTAGGGAAATCCATCCCGGAACATACTCAACAATGACTATACGTCACTGGGTACCGAGGAAAAAGGGAAATCCATCCCTGTGGAGAAATCAATCTCCATATATCAATACTTCGGACAAATCCATGTCCAGGGAAATCCATCCCTCAATAATATCATCTGCGCTCACTGGGGGTGCGTTACAGACTCTGGAGGGACTCCTACAGCCCAAGAGTTATCATAATCATCAATATAACAGTTGCGGCGTGCAGCCCGATCCCATAACTGTCACTCATAATCAGGCTCTCGGCCTCACTCAGTCATCACTCTCCAGTCTCACCCACGGGCTTACAATGTCATGAAAACTGACCAGGAACAATGATATGATGTATCAATAAGTAACAACTGATACTGAGATATGATATGAATGCATGAATACGACTGAGTACGAAATATCAATAAAATCAATGAGATGACATCAAGAAACAACCACTATGGATCTCAGCAATATTAGCATAAAGCGTAAACATGATACCTAGCATGATGTACATCTCATTTACTTTATCACATGGTGAAAAACACAAATATCAACAAAGTGGGCCACTAAACAGTGCCTTGGAAACAATAGAGTCATGATTCACAGGGTGCACGCCCACACGCCTGTCACCTAGCAAGTGCGTCACCTCAACACCAATCACATAACACATAATTCGGGGTTTCATACCCTCAGCACTAAGTTTAGAAGAGTTACTTATCTTAAACAAGCCAATTCCGACACCGAACAAGCCAAGTGATGCTTCAAGAACGCCATCACGCGCGTTCCGACCTTCGAACGGCTCGAAACTAATCAAAAATAACTCAAATATTCAAACAATGCTAAAGGAACCAATCCCAATCGAAAAAGGTCGAATCTTTAATCAAAAGCCCAAGATCGGCCAAAAAGCCCAATCGGGCCCGCACCTTGGAACCCGTCAAAACTCACAAAATCCATCAACCCATTCAATTACGAGTTCAACCATACTAGTTTCACTCAAATCCGACTCCGAATCGCTGTTCAAAACTCAAAAATTCATATTATGAAACTTTAGGCCAAAACCCTCAATTTCTTCTTTAAAATTTATCAACCAAAAGCTAAAATCGAAGATAGATTCATGAAATATAACTAAAATCGAGTAGAGAACACTTACCCCAATTCATATGCTGAAAATCGCCTTGAAAATTGCCCAATTCCGAGCTCCCCTACTCAAAATATGTTAAATAAACAAAACCCTCGTTTTAACAATGTTCTGCCTCGTTTCTTGTGCCAAAAAATCTTGAAACTCACTTTTGATGCCTCCAATGGATTCCTTGTGAAACTATATTCAAGTTAGGCTCTTGAATCACTCCATTTGACCTTATATTGAAGGAGATATGTTGGTTTCAATATTTGGAAATAGTACAAATTTTTAAATACGCAGTCAGTGGCAATTTCGTAATTAATCAGAAAAATCTGGCTACCCAATAATTGACCATAAAATCCTCATACGATGTCCAAATTTGACAATTCTTTTTGTTATGGCTCCGTAATTACGGTACGGATCTAATGCTTCAATCAAAACAGAAATCGAAGCTGATTTGTTCAATGTGGTAGCATTTATGCTTGAAGAAACGACGTCGAAACATAAGAAAAACGAGTTCAACACAACTCAAACCTATCTGAAACTCACCTAAGCCCTTCGGGACCCCGTCGAAACATACCAACAAGTTCCATATCATAGTACGGACCTACTCGATGCCTCAAAACACACATAAAATATCGAAACGACGAAACACACCTCAAATCAAACTTAATGAACTTTCAAACTTTCGACTTCCAAAAACTCACGCCGAAACATATAAAATCAACTCGGAATGAACTCAAATTTTGCATACAAGTCCTAATACATCATACGGAGCTACTCGTGCCCCCAAACTACGGAGCGAAGTGCAAATGCTCAAAACGACCGATCGGGTCGTTACAGAAAGACCATTAATTTCTTTTAGCTTTTTGGAATCAATAAACAAAATAGTATTAATCAGAAGCGAGTAGATTGAATTGAAAACTATGTTAATCCATTACAAAGCTTAGAAGCTTTGAATTCGAAAATCGAATTTGCAAAAAAAAAATTGTTTGGATTGGGCCTTGTTGAAATGATTGGAAATATCCTCTGGAGTTTATATCTCAATTTTGAGAGAATTTGGTGAAGATTGAGGTGGTTTTGGTTGAAATTTCACATTAAAACTTGAAAAAGAAGACATAAACAAATTGTATATATTTTGTATGTCGGGTGTAGAAACGGTATGCAAAATATCTACAACTTACATAAGTGTATACAAGTTGTATATAAATTATAGTTTTTGGTACAAAAATGTTTATAATTGTAGATTTTGACCAGATATATATGGTTTTTGAAAAAACTTTAGTTACTTTCTGTAAATATGAAAACTTAGATAAAACTGAGTAAATAAATTTAAAATCTCGTATATATACGAAAACGCCCCAATTTGTAATCTCAATCAAATAAAATTTAAGAAATGTTTGATTTAATGATATCCGAAATTTCAAAAATAATGTTTATTTTACAAATATTTGAGATACTTGTGTGGTACTCATTTGGAATGTATATATGTTTTCGGAACTGCAATCTAATATAAAAAGTAATTTTCTTTTTATGAAATATAATTTGTATTCTTTCATAATTTTGAACAAAATGCTAATGATTGACGGTTCCGATTGTAACATGATGGAAACATTCATAAACACTTTTTTCGTAAGAAAACAAACAAGCAAAAACATTTTAATAGAATATATATATAATTTTAATAAAAGAAATTTACTTATTAAAAAATACGCGCAAGGCATGTATCCAAACACTAGTTAGTATAACACAAAAAAGCATTCATGAAATTTTGGTCAAAAGTAACTAAGATTTTCATTTAAGGAATGCAATTATAAACTTACGTAATTACAAAATTAATAGGGAGAAATTCAAAAATAGCCAGATTTATCACTGGTCGTTGAAAAATAGCCAAGTTTCAAAAGTCATCGAAATTTAGCCACTTTAAATCTGAGCGAAAACACTGTTCAAAATCCGGAAAAATACGCCCGCAAATTTTACGGGAGTTCCAGCATAAGTATGCTTGAACTCCCATAAATTTTACGGGAGTTCCAGGATAACTATGCTGGAACTCCCGCAAATTTTACGGGAGTTCAAGCATAATTATGCTGGAACTCCCGCAAATTTTACGGGAGTTCCAGCAAGTATAATTGTCCAGTATAATATACTGGAGTTTGGAGCACTGGTGCTCCAGTCTCCCGCAAATTTTACAGGAGTTAGCAAAGTATACCGGTCCAGCATAATATGCTGGAGTTCGTACACAAATGCACCAGAACTCCCGTATATTATACTGGACCGGTCCCTGTTGCAGCAAAGTAGTGGCTATTTTTCATTGACTTGATAAACGCTGGCTATTTTTCATTGACCAGTGTGAAAACTGGCTATACCATGATATTTTATCAAATTAATAATCTAAATTATAGAACTACAAACCCAAGTTCAGCATGAAGAAAAAAAAAAAAAAAAACAGAAAGTCTGAATAAAAGTCAACCGCGAGCCTTCGTCTCCTCCCTTCTCCTTCCTACCATCTCCCACTTCTCCTATTTTCTCTATAAATTCACACCTTTGCTTTCGCCCACCTAGCCACTACCACTACACCCCCAGAAAATAAATTTACAGCCATAGGAGTATATAAAGAGATCACCATTTTCAGTATTTCTGTATATCAAAATTTCATGGTTTGTGGCTTTTCTAATTAAAAATAATGATGCTTGTTAACTGTTCCAATTGCCACACACCTTTACAATTGCCACCGGGGGCAAAATCCATTCGCTGCGCAATCTGCCGAGCCATTACCCTCATCGCCGATCCTCGCACTGCCCCGCCACCACCACCACCAGCTTCCGCCTATAGCAACCACTACTATCCTCCATCCCCTGCCCCATCTCCTTATAGTTACCACTCAACTTCTAGTCAAACCCCGTCGTCGTCGTCACACGGCGGCCGCAAGAGAGCTGTGATTGTCGGAATTTCGTATAAGAATACACGGAATGAACTGAAAGGCTGCATCAATGATGCTAAATGTATGAGGCACTTGCTGACTAATCGGTTCAAATTTCCTCAAGACTCCATTCTCATGCTTACTGGTAAAATTCTTTATTTTCATCTTACTTCTATTCCAGATTGATCTATCTGACTGCATTGTACATTTCTTGTTGATATATATTACTGCTTCCTCATCCTGGATTACTTGATTCACTTGATTTTGACTTGTTCTGAGGTAAGTTTGACTATTTCTGAATACTGTGTGTCCCAATTTTTTTAAGGCAATTACATTAATCACTTCATGATATACAAAAAATTTGAGCTTATTAATTGAATTTCCAAAACAGGGGTTAATAACCAATACTCTATTTTGGAGTTCAGGGGGGAAACAAACTAGCAATTGAAAGAATATCAATGAATAAATACTTTACCTTTCGTTACAAATTTTTACTAAGAATGGAGGGTCCAAACAAGCATTTTAGGTTCTCGATTAGTTATTTTGTACAACTAGAATATTTTATAAATCTCATAACCAACTGATACTGTTGATCTCCAGAAAAGTAAGAGCAGGTGCTCAGAACTGACTAACGGAAAAGTATTTTTTTAACACTTCATTTACAGGAAAGAACGACCACTTTTTGTGTAACCTTTTCACTTAGTTCTTCTCATGTGAACTTTTCGTAAAGCAGTGCTTCATTGTCAATTCTGCCTAGTTAGGTTCTTTATGTATCTCTTACTACATAAGTAGACGAATATTTCCACTGTGCTATTACTAACCAAATTCTTGAGTTGCCAGTTGCCACTATTCAGCATAAACTAGTTTAATAGTTAGAGATTTTGTTGTTTTAGAAGACCAGTAATGTCTGTATTTTATTTCTCACCAGCCGTGGAAACAGCCTCTTGCAGAAATGTAGAGTAAGGTTGCGTACAATAGACCCTTGTGGTCCGACCCTTCCCTGGACCCCGTGCATAGCGGGAGCTTAGTGCACCGGGCTGCCCTTTTTACTCCTAGGTTTGTGCTGTATGTCTAAGGCACAATAGAATTCTTTTAACGTTTGTCCTATTTATTCCTCTGTCTCAATTAATGTACTACTGTAGTAACTATCTTTCCTTTTTGGGAAGTTGCAAAATACTTCAAAAAAATTGCAACCTTCACTAGTTTCCAAGAAATTAAACTTGTTTAACAAATTGTATTAAACAATAATGTGGCATTTTCTCTATCAACTAACCTTTAGCTACAATTTAGCAATAGATAAGTCAGATTAACTTCTAAAACTGTGTTTAGTCAATTGTATTACATAAGAGGAGACAGAGAGAATACCATGAGGAGACAGAGGGAACAACATTTAATAAAAAGAGATGTACTTAAAGCCCTTTATTTTTTACTTCACACCTTTATGTGACAATCACAGCTTTCTCCCAAAGAGTGTGCTGATGTAATGCCTGGAAGTGAGATGTCAATGCTGGAACAAGCAGCTGATGTCTCATATCCTTAACTACTATGCATAACTCAATCATCAATGTTAAAATAACCTTATTAACATTTGCTACTTAGCGTCATGACTTAACCATCTGAAAGCAGCGTGCAAGCTTCCCCAGAACAGTAAAAACAAAAAAAAAAAAAAAGAACCTAAAATTGACACAAATCAGAATGTATTGTTTGAGGATTTAATTCCATGTTGAAGCTTGAGGTTAGGTCCAGACTCCAGACTAATCAATGGAACATATAGGTTAGAAGTTCTCTGGTATATAGAGAACGGCCTTGACATAGAAGTCTCATGTCTAGAGCCATGTTTTAAAATCATGACTTCGTGCATTCTTGTAGAGGACTGTGTTACTTTGTGCTCACAAAAATTGCTGTTAGTATTCTGTTATGTGTTTCTCATGTTTGGTGTCTTGGTAATAATCCAATTCATAAAGGCTATTAAAATTTTCCTCATTTATTGTGATCCCAAAAATTGCAAGTTCTCATATTATATAATATATCAGTCTGGAGAAGCTCACTATAACTAATCCTAACTACGAATCTCCATTTTCCTACGGAAGTATACTTTCAGAAGAAGAGAGGGATCCATACAGAATTCCAACTAAACATAATATAAGAATGGCAATGTACTGGCTTGTGCAAGGATGTCAAGCAGGGGATTCTCTGGTGTTTCATTATTCAGGTCATGGTTCACAACAAAGGAACTACACTGGAGATGAAGTTGATGGGTTTGACGAAACACTTTGCCCTTTGGATTTTGAAACTCAGGGAATGATTGTTGATGATGAAATTAATGCAACACTTGTTAAGCCTCTTCCACGTGACGCTAAGCTTCATGCTATTATAGATGCTTGTCACAGTGGTACTATGCTAGATCTACCGTTTCTTTGTAGGATGGACAGGTCTGTAACACTGTACTTTTTCAACTTAATGCGAAATTGTATAATAGGCTAGGTGTTAGGAGGATGAGAATAGAATAGATATTGTTTCTGTTCAATGCACAAATGTCTAATAGCCATAGGTGCTAAAACTAGACTATAATGGATGGCTCTAGTCTAAAACCTTTCCAGAAATATCTATATCTCATATTTGATTCCTTTTGAATATAGAACTGGACGATATGTATGGGAAGATCATCGTCCTCGATCAGGAGCATGGAAAGGAACAAGTGGTGGAGAAGTTATATCCTTCAGTGGCTGTGATGATGATCAAACCTCAGCTGATACAGATGTAAAATTCCTTTATCCTCTTAAGTTCTGAATTCTGGATATGGACGTTAATTGATTCAATGTAATGGGAGACAATTGAATGACCTTTTGATTGATGACAGAGTTTGTCCAAGGTCACTTCAACTGGTGCAATGACCTTTTCCTTCATCCAAGCAATTGAGCACGGACAAGGAACTACATATGGGGCTATTCTAAATGCAATGAGATCTTCCATTCGCAGTTTTGATCATGGTATAGAGGGTGGCATTGTCACATCTCTTCTGATAATGCTGATTACTGGAGGAAGTGTTGGTACTGGAATGAGACAGGTATATTTTGCTAAAAGAATATGTTTGTTTGCTTAATTTAAATGTTTAAATCATAATTCTAGGTAAAAAATTTTAAGAAGAATTTTAGGACTGGATGTGGAATAGGTTCATTTGTAACCAATTGCCTATGGTACATAGAATTGCATGATTGATAGCTTTTACCCATTTTTTTCTTCTCAAGAAAAGTTCTTTTTTTTTCTTCTTCAAATGGAAGGTACTCTTTTCTTTGTTCTCATCAGTACCAGTCCAATCATAAACATTGAAACATAAGTGTCTAGTTATATGGAATCAATATTTGAATGTCAAACGTGTCGTTGTCCTCTTTGGTTGCAGGAGCCACAGTTGACAGCCAATGAGCCATTTGATGTTTACACCAAGCCATTTTCATTATAGCATCTTATCAAGCAAACACTAACAACCGAGGTCTCAACTTTTCATATTATTTTGGGTGTAGAGTTCCTGTACAGTTGTCAGTTATTAAGAAGGCACTTGTAGTGTATTAAGATTCTGAAATTCATTTTCAAACAAGTTAATCATGTAAAAGTCTGATTATCGTAGTAGGAATTTCATCTGCATTGGAGTATTAAGATTCTAAAGTTCTTCAATTTATACAAGTTATATTCATGTAAAACTTGTGATTGTGTAGTTGGCATTTCATCTATACTGCTGGAGTATAGATCAATATCTGTGTGCTTTCCCAGTTTCACATTCTTCATCCCTAGCTTTCCCCAGGATATCAACAGACCATTGAATAAAAGCATAAGTATTAACTTCAAATAATTTACGAGGGCGAACATATTTAAAACAAAGTTTGCCAAAGTAAATGAACTATGCGGACGTCAACAGTAGAATTACAGCTGAAGAGGAGATAAATAAGTAATCTCGTATACTCCTGGGCATTCTTTATGCATTCACATGGGTGTTGTGATCATTTGTGATTCTTGCCACTTCCTCGCATCGTTTCTCAGTAAGATGCACTGTCTCCTGTACCTTAACCTTAAGTCATCCTTGGAAGCCATATCTTGAATCACCTATCAATGCAAAGAAATTATGAACAAAAACACTCAAAGAAAAAATAGAACAGATAATCAAATATCCTTTCCCAAAGAAAGTTTAGGATTCCCATTTTTCAGGACCTACCAAGAAGAAGTTCAAATACCTTCTTTTGACCACGGGAGAACTTAGACCATTTCTTACTCAATCTCTTGCTCGTTTCTCCAAATGAAGAATGCTTGACTTTACTCCAAGTTGGCAATATAATTGCCATCACAAAGAAAGAGTAGGAGGGCTTGACTGGAATTAAAACCACGCCGTTGATGTTCAAGAACTCTTTCCAACAAATTAAATCTCCTTTTTCTGTTCCTCGAAACCAAAGCGCGCCTTGGAACATGCACCCCATAACTGCTGATCGAGGAGAATAGTTCACAGGAGACTAAACTCCACTTCTCAACCTCGTTAGAATGATGTCTCTTTTGCCATTGTTATTGTCACCATATTGCTTTTGAATGGTGTAATTGTGTTCTTGATCCTTATCATCAGGGGTTAAAATGGAATTAGGAGTGGAATCAATCGGGGCTTGAATTTATGTATGTCTGGAAAAGGAACACAAGTGTGAAAATCGATGGAGGTTATGTAATTAATTGTATAGAGAACTGTAAATTGGCCAAAAACTTGAATGGTGTTACAGGGGGCGTCTCCATCATTAAAGCAGAATGGTTTAATCAGTATAGCGCGCCAAGATATGTGTCGTTTCTTATTCACCTTGGCGGTAGTAATAATAAGAAATAACGGATGCGTCTTTCCAGAAAAAGCAACTTCTCAGACTTCGGTAGCCACTTTTAAATCAACCTCTTTCTTCTAATTTTTTCTCTTAATACGTACTACATATTCTCTTCTTTTTCCCCTCTCTCTCTATATATATATATATATTTGGCATTATCTAACTTCTTATAATCATGTACTTCTAATTTCTTAAATTGGCAAAAATGAAAAATAGGCTGACGAAGTTGACTACGGAACTCACTCTAGTCTCATGAGTGAACCTGTAATTGCGATACATACATCTTATAAAAAAATCAACATTTTTCTCAAAGCGAGAAAACATTACTGCTTAAATTAACGACGTAGAATAAAAATTTATCTCACATTGATATCAATATTTTCTGCTTAAATCTATCTGTCAAAATACTTCACCAAGCTACCACCACAAAATTAAATATACTAGTACAGGAAAAAAAATTAAAAAAATACGTTGTTAATTTAGGGCCTGCAATTTGCCAAGCAAGCAATATTTGGACACACGAGCTAATCAAGAAAGCCAGAGCGGCTCAAAAGCAAAACTAACAGGTTGTTTGGATGGGTGTTACCCATTGTATTGTATTGTTACTTTAAATATGTTTGTTTTGATTGTTATGTATATTTTATTGTATTGTATTGTTAAATCCGTCGTTACATAACGACAAAATGTGCCACTCTATGTAACGACCGATTTGGTGTTACCTTGTCTTTTTCTCTCAATCTCACCCTTTATTATTTAAAATAATTTTATTTTATCGTTTACCTTACTTTTTTTATATAGTAATCTTACCCTGTATCATAATCTTTCTTTATAATATTACAAATTTATTCTTTATATTGCCGGTGCGTGATATCATGATTGTAAGGGTGGGTCTATCCAATAGGCCCACTGATAAACGAGTGGCTCTTGGATTTGAGAAGCCGTTCAAGTCCTCCTGAACCGGATGCTAATTTTCAAACCGACTGGCAACCTTTGGATAAAAATACCACCACCATATCCTCTACTTTCTGCAACACTAAGTAATTGCAGAGCAGTGAACTTTTCTTTCTCATGGCTACTGCAACTCATTTTTGTTTCCCTCCACCAATTTCAGTCTCTGCTCAGAAAATTCAAAACGCTAAATTTTTTACCCCCAGTCTCCAGACTACCCAATCTCAAATTTGCACCAGAATTCGTTGCAATGGGGGAGACCTATTGGGCGATTTTGGGGCGAGAGATCCGTTCCCAGCTGAAATAGAGAGTAAATTTGGTGAAAAAGTTTTGGGTAATACTGATACGGAGCACAAAATTCTCATCCCAACTGCTTCTGCTCTGTCCCTTGCTCAGCAAGAGTGCACTGTTATCTCGCCTGGTCAAACTCCTCTCTCGGAGTATGAAGCTCGCCAGCTCCTATTCAAGGTTAGCTATATGAATTACCCAGTATACCCCTCCATGTTCTTTGCTTGCTTTGGAAATTCTGATTTATCTGAAGCTCATTTGTTGCTTGGATAAGAAAATGTTGTCCAGATAGAATAAATATTACTAATACTACTACTTCTCCCATTTTATTTGTTTGATTAGACATGTATTACTAGTCTACTGCATTTGTGATGGTGGAAAAAATATTTTGAAAGTTGTGGTTGGAAATTTAATTTGGCAGTAAACGATCTTTAAAATTTGACTGCTTATATGAATTTGAATTGCTGAATGTTATGGAAGAATAAAATATTGCTGGAAAACATGTAGAACATTTTAAATAGAAAAGCGTGTCATATAAATTGAAACGATGGAGTATCTTTTTGTTGACGTACTAGTATCAATTGAGAGAGCGGACTGTGAGCCTAAATATCTCTTCTTGTTTCAGAACCTAGATTGGAAGAGGCCAAGAGGGCTAGAATTTAATAACGATTCTTGAGAAGAGGGGTAAGGTCTGCGTACACACTACCCTCCCCAGACCCCACTAGTGGGATTTTACTGGGTTGTTGTTGTTAGATGGGACCAGGGTACATTTCTCCTAGGTAATTCAAATTTTTTTTTAAAAAATTTAGAATGTGAGAAGCTAGGCCCCTAGCTTCACCATTTCTCTTCTAACAGAAAACACTTTGAAAAGACCTACACCGGACAGCAGGAATTTCAGAAGGTACTAATAGATCAATGGCTGTTGATGATTGGTTGAATAAAGTACTAGCATTGACTTGAATGAATTAAGTCATGTAAACCTGGTTGTATTGGTGAGAACTGTGGTTTAATAAGTAAAACCTAAGATCTTTATTAGGTTATATTGGATAAACATACATTGTATAATGGATAAACAAAAAGCATTCACGTTTTAACGCACAATCTGTTCTTCAGGTTGTTGGATGGAGACTGGCACATGAAGGTGGGGTGCTCAAGCTACAATGTACGTGGAAATTAAGAGACTTCGAATGTGGGGTTGAACTTATCAATAGAATAGGCAAGGTGGTGGAAGGCACTGGGCACGTCCCCACACTTCTTCACTTAGAGCAGTCCAATCAAGTTCGTGCTGAGCTATGGACTGCTTCCATCGGTGAGTACACTTTTTCAGTCGCTCCTCTCCTCCATCCCCTTCTTTTGTCATCCCTGGCATTGTTCACAAAATCATCTAATAGGGTGTTTTAAGTGATGTCATTAAGAACTTGCAGCAGAAAAGGGTAAGAAAACTTACCAAAATTAGGATTCTTGCCAAACTTGCTCCATCTAGGCATGAAAATGAAAAGCCTCCTTATGAAACAGATATAAGCATGCCGTTTCAATAGAAACCTTAGCGTAGGTGGTTTACCAGAGGAATGTTATTGCTTTAAAAATGCACTAGTAGAAGATAACACTGGGAAATGGCAAAAAACTTACAGAGAACAGTAGTGGTTGTGTGGTTGTGATCAGTCAGATCTTTTGAAAGTTGGATCATTCGCCTTAACAGGATCTGAATCCAAGCGTGGAATTTTGAAATGATACTTTCCCAAATGTCAAATATTTGGGAAATTCTTTAATCTATTAATGTCTATAACCAGACATGCTCTGCTTCCTACCTTTATCACATGCCGATACAATGTGGTTTTCTATAAATTTTGCGCGCTATAATAATTCCTCCTGGAAATATTTAACATCTGATTCCCCCTTCATACTTAAAGAATGTTGTCTCTTGTACTTGTATCAGAATATTTGATGATCATAGTGGTGTACTCTTATTGCAGGAGGTTTGAGCATAAACGATTTCATTGTAGCTGCTAAAATAGATCAGATAAAGACATCGGACCTTGTCCCAAGAAAAAGAGTTTGGGCATAATCAGATAGCTTTGCATTTTGCACCAAATCCGGCTTCCACAATTATATTCGCTTGTTTTTTCGAATTGGACCTATAAAACAGATAGTGATGGTGGTAAAACCTTGTCTTAAGCAAATGGCAAGGATTATCGCAATGATTTTGTATTAACATTCAGAAGCAATAAAATAATATATGTCGTGATTCATTCTAAACAAGTAACAGTCCTACTTTTAATATTAAGTTGTCCCAAAATAGTGTTTACTTTCCTACAACAGAAACTAATTCGACATTTATCTGCCCTATTTCATTTAATTATGAAAAAAGTAATTTGAGACCTATTTTTTTTTTAATTAGATTAAATTTCGAAAAGTCAATTTCATAATCTATTCCATTTATAATCAAGTTTAAACTTCAAATTTAACATGTGACTGGCTTAAGGAAATAAACTTTTGTTTTAAAAAAAAAACCTCTTTTAAGTTTGAAAAAAAAAACCTTTGAAGTTTGAATTTTAAAAAAAAAAAAAATTGGCTAAGCAGCAATGGCAATGATTTTCTAGCAATGACTTTTATTACTCTTTAAAAAATGAAGTGCATCAGAATCTTTTTGTAATGGTAAAGTAAATAAAATGGAATCAAGTAATTAACATAGAAGTAATGGTCCACCATTAAAAAAAAAATCAAACTCTGAACCAATAACATTAATCCATAAAATATATTTAGTACATTCATCCAATAATTAAGCAAAATAGAATCTTTAAACCTCCAACAACAGCAGTAGCAAATGGAGTAAACATTATTACAAACCCAAATAAATATAAGTCTTAATTAAGCAAATAAGAGTAGGCTGTTTCTCGTTTTATTCTAACTCCTTGATAGGAAAGCGGAGGGATGAGACCATATTAAGGCCACTTAAGGGATTATGATTTCGAAGCTATTAAACTTGGGAACGCTACAAATAGGGCAGGCACTCGCAGCAGCAGCACATTTTGCGCAGAGACAAACATGGCGACATGGCCATATCATCATCTTTGCATCTTCTTTGTCACAGGCCTTACATGGCCCAATTTTCCCTGGTTCAGCTCTATGTGGATCAACAAAAGAGGACTCAGCGTCCTCTTGCAACGGCGCCTCAGGGCCGCTGAGCCTGGCGCCTGCACCAACATTGAAAGCACCACGTAAAGTAGCATCTTGGAAAGCTGCTCTCATTCCAGCATTCTGATTCTCCAAGGTTCGAACTCTGTTCTGTAGAAACTGTCCCTGGTAGGTCAGTTGACCGACGACCGCGTCCAGTTCGGCTATCCTCATCTTCGCTTGCCTTAGTTCCTCCTCTTTCTCCTTCAGTTTTGTGCTTGCCTCCTCGTACGCGCTGTTCATTATGTTCTTGTAGTGCCGCATCCAAACATCAAACAACATTTTCCTCACTTGGTCAGCCTGCATTAAATTAAAGTTATAATTTAGACGAATTATGTACGTGAATAGAGGAACTATATAAATAATCATGCATGTGGAAAACACAAATAATGAATAGACGTACGTGGGCTTTGGTTGTCTGTTCGATTTGGTCCTGCACGCGACGGAGACTAGCCGGGCCATAATCTTCTTCTGCTTCAGTTAATAAAGCAGTGTAGGACGTAAAAGGCCTAGTCAAAAACCTGTCCAAATTGTCGGGTTCAGAAGGCTGGGAAGTGAATTGGGAAGGAAGTGGTTGGTTAGGCGCAGCAATGGGGACAGGAAACAAATTCGGAGTTGGATCCACCATCACTTCTTTCATCTTTCTCTTTGAATTCCTTGCATCCGAATAAGGAGCCGCTGCATGCACCAAATTCCAAAAACAAAAAATGACAATATTTTTTTCAGGACAAATTAAAGAAGAAGAGTTTAGAATGTGAAAGGGGGGAGAACTAACATCCGTGCTTGGGAGGCATTCTTGCAGTTTTCTCTGGCGGATGCGCTGTGATAATTCTGCACAATAAAAGAAGAAAATTAAGTGAGATTTGCATGGACGAGACCATTAATATTGGAAGAAAGAATAAATTAAAGAAATGGTTAGAATTTGAACCTGAAGATGGAGAAGAATGGCGATGAGGAGAAACAGCCATAGGGGAATTGATATTTAAAGAGAATGAAATGAAAAGGTGGCAACTCTTCGCCAAGAGCAACGATGGTTTAACATGTCTAATGACGACAACTGCTACTGTCAATCGGTATGATCCCTTTTCCGAAACAGGGCTTTCTTTTTTCCTTGTTCGTTTATCTAATTATCTGAAACAACACCTGCTGCTTTTTTTTTTTTTTTTTGAACAATAAAATTTCAGGGTATTATCATTTAAATTATTTATATTTGGTAGCCGACAAAGTGTATAAAATTTATATATGACATATCGAATGTATATATATATAAATTTTATACATTTTTCGGTTTTTATTTTTATAGCGGCTATACAATGTTATTTTTCCATCATTTTCTTTTATGTTATTTTCCTAGGCAGCCCAAAAATTACACTTAACACAACTTTAAAAAAAAAAATCTTTTTTTCCATGTTAATTTCCTAGGTAGCATTTATGTTGCGGCCAAACGCACACGCAAGTATACGCGGTCGTCAAGTAATAAAGTGACTAAAAGTCGGATGTCGATCCCACGAGGACTTGTGATTAACTATTAACTAAATTAGACTATCCTAATTATCTAAACAAGAATTAAACCTAGAAATATTTGATTCTAAACTAATTAAAATAAATAAAAACAAATAATGAACTTTGGACAGAGAAAGAACAGATTTTTATGATATCAATGTAATAAAAACGATCTAGGGTTATGGGCTATCTAACATTCCTATTGTATTCTTCAATTGAATTGACTAACTAATTTATCGAGTTTATTGGTTGACAGGGTTAATATTGCTCATAAGAATCTGTCGAGTTCTTACTCGCCTATTCAAGCTAACCTAACGCCTATATGTCTATGGAATTAGAATCAACAAGAACGCATTTATAATTCCTGTAAATCAACCAAGCAAGGCAATTAGGTATATGTCTATCCTAACCGCGAATCCGTTCCCCGAGGCCCAGGTTCAAGAACTTGCTCTACTCGATCCTATATGCAATCTAGAATTCCCACTTTCGAGTTCAACTCTAGATTAGTAGATAGTATTTAATTGGTGATCAAGCAATTAAATAATTAAGCGCAGGATTGAATAAATAAACCAATATGATAAACTAAGAAATCAAAATCAATATCCGAATAACAATAGTCATGAAAGAACCACAACCCTAGAACGTGAAGTTTAGCTCCACATAGACATGGTAGCAAAACAACAAATCATACAAAGAAACATAAAAATTACTAAGTTGGTGGAAGAAAAGATGAAACCCGGCCTCCACGGCGGCTCTGTGCTTTTCCTTCGTCAAAAATTTCTCTCAAAAACGTTCTCCTATGTATATATACCAAGTAGGGTTGGGCCCAAACAATTATACCTTCTCCAATGTGAAAAAGGACACTTTTCCCGGGCTTAACTAGCGCTGCAGCGCATTTGACCGCGCATTTGGGCGCGCTAGTTGGCTGACTTTCTGTTTCTGGGCGCGCTAAAACTAGCGCGGTCGCGCATCTGGGCATTTTTCACCCTGTTCCGTTCCGAATTTGGAAAAACGTAAAACATGAAATTTGTAGCCCTTTGAGTTAGCTTTCCAACCATATATTGTAGACCAAAATGGAGTTCTTAGCGAAAAGTTATGTCTATTTTACTAGACAGTGCGCAATCTGCCTACTGGAGTCTTCGTTCGCTCTAACTATCATCCGTTGACCCCCAAACACGATCCCGACTTAATTCCTTGAACTTTTACTCAGACTTCAAAGCTTAAAATCACTTAAATTCATTGCATAACATCTATATAGCTCGGAATCACACCTACAAGGCATAAAACACACAATTAGTGCAAAACACTAGCGATTAAAGCGCAAACTCAACTAAAGTGCAGTAAATTAGAGTGTAATAATCGACTAAAATACGTAATTATAGCCTATCATCAATTTATATTAAAAAAAAATTGGTAGCTCAAATATACCAAACAATAAGGCCTTAGAGGAAATAATGCAGTTCTCTTCAATCAGCTAATGTGCAGACTAGAACCTTTTTTTTCCCTTTGGTTTTATGAAAAAATCAAACATATTATTCCGAGCAGATTTAAGATGTTCAATTTTAGAATTACAATTGTCGATCAAATCGTATTAAAATGAAATACCAAATTTTAAAGAATCCATATGGTCTTTTAACTATTGTTTGCTCCCCTTTTTATTATATCTGTTAACACGCTTCTGACTTATATTTGCTGTAGAACCAGCATTGGTTTGGAAGAAGGCTGGTAGAACTAATTATTTTCGTTGTAATTTGAAGAACTCTAATATTCTAGTAATGCCAAGTATAATTCAGCAATTTCGTGTAACATTAAGACTATATATTCACTAGCGAAATGGCTTTGGAATTTATCTATTTCCAAGAAAAATATTTTTACTGAATACATTGAAAACAAGGGTGTGTTACATATGAGTCCATATCATCCAACCATGTAAATATAGACAATTAATATGAAGTTAAATTACTCAGTCATTTGGGTGCTGCATGTATTGCGCGCTCGTCATAATCATTGGTCCGTATATTTGCCTTGTCATAGGGAAATATATCTAGGGCAATATAGACCTGTTCCATGTAATTTTTTTTTTAATTGTTTTCCTAATTAATTGTAATACCTAAGTAAATACTTCATTAGTTAATAAATTATCCTTCGTTTCTATTTTGATAATATATTTTTGAACTAATTTCCTAATATTTGAAGCGAAACCATATGAAGATCGCCACTCATTTTTGTGTTCTTCGAAAAAATTAATATTACTGTTTCCCGTTGTGGAATAAGGATCGACTTTATTTGCTATTGGCTCGAGTGAGACCGAAGGTACCCATAGATCGGAATCGAGAAAGGACAAACGATACAAACAGGTCTCGAGCATGGTCGAACCCGAAAAGAATCGAGCTCGAGTGAGATGAAGAATCGAGGGTAAAGGAAAGACGGTTAGAGAAGGCAAACGAGGAGCCGAAATATCCGCCATCAACCGGATATGCGGCGTGAATCACGCTCGGTATTGGGTGCTGATCATATTTTCGTGGAAAAGAAGGAAGGAAAAGATTTTTACCTTATTTAGACTTGTATTAGGGTTAAAACTCCTCTACCATATAAAAAGGAGGACCTCTGCATTTTTTGACACTGTTTTGCACGCATATCAAGGCAATAGAATTTATTTTGACTCACGGCAATTGTTCTGAGTGTTCTTCAATTATTCATCATTTAGCTGGATCTGGGCTCTATCTCGAGGACTCGATTGAAACTGACAGTCAGCATTTAAGCCTGATGGCCATTGGGTTGATCGTTTTATCTCATTTCAATTTCATTATTTACTGTTCTTTGATCATTTATGTTATTTAAACCACATATCATTTAAACCGCATACGAATTTAATTGTTATCCATTTTAAGGATAAACAAAGGTAAAAGAGGGTCTCAGGTAATTATTTGAGTTTTATAAAATGTATTACTATGACCGAAAATTGTTTGATGGATAGATTCCCTCAACGTTAACCGGAGGTCCTGCTAATAAAAAAAAAAATCAATAGGGAACGCTTTCCCCAATGAGCCTTACATGGTGTGGATCAGGGGCGGAGCCAGAGTTTCGGAAATGGTTTTGGCTGAACCCAGTTGCTTTGGTTCGAATCCTGTATTTATCTTAAAAAGGTCATTGAATATATATAAATTATTAATTTAGAACTCATTAGCTTAAAACGATTAGAATCCCGAACCCATAAACTTGAAATCCTGACTCCGCCTCTGGTATGGATCAGAATTAGTCAGGGGCACTCTAGGTGGAAAACCACAATAAAAAATGTATTTCATATTTCCTAAATAGGTGTCCTACTTCCAATTTAAGTTGCTTACTATTGTGTTTACTTTCCTACAGTAGAAATATCAAACCCTCTGCGAAGAAATATATATTTACTTTTTCTTTTTAAATAAAAGTAAACATAATATTATCTTAATATAGGAAAATTTGTAAAAGCAAATATATATATATATATATATATATATATATATATATATATATATATATATATACTAGTATCTATAAACGTGTGTTGCACGTTAATAATAGCACATGATGATTTAAATATTTATTTATATAAAGGAATAATAAATTTTAATTAATGAGAGAAATTTTATATATAATACTACAACAATCATCTAAATGCCAAAAAATATTGTTGTTAGCATAATACGTGAATTCAGAATGAAAGAACATCATCAAAACTTACATAAATGATAATTTTAGTCACGTTAAGTAGATAATTATGTATTGTAGTTTAAAGGTATCTAATGTGATGGTATCTTACCGAATACTTATAGACTGTATTTTTTGGTATATGTTTCCTTCTAATGCTTTGGTTACTCTACCATAACCAGAACTCTTGTTGTCGATATTGATACCTCTATTGAAAGTGCAACATATAGTTATTCGTGCAAGAAAATATATTGTGATAAATATAGTCCAATATTTAGGATGTTTGTCCTTGTGCTTTATTTATTATAACTACAAACATAAACATACTGAAAATTATTTTAAAAAAATTTAGAAGGTTATTCTTTAGTTCCGGAAGACGAAAGTTGAATTCGGGAATAAACATATACTTAAAGCACATTTACCAATATCATAAGTTCTGCATGTATGACGTTATTGTCAAAAATTCTATATACCATATGTGTACTATTACATAAGCTATTCAGCGGATCTAAGTTTTCAGTAGCACGGCGGGCATATTTTTCTTCAAAATCAACCTATATGCAATGCAAGATTAATTTTAACTTAGTCTATTATATATATGGTGACACTAACATACGTAAGAAATAATGAACTTGAGAACAAACATGTATGGTAGAAGGCCATTTAGTATTAAAGTATTTACGTATTCTTCTTAGTAGCAATTGTTGGTATCATCTTTTGCTGAGTCAAAACTGAAAAATGTTTTATTTTTACTATAAAACTTAGCAATTAACCTTTTATTTAGTTGATCAACATATTCATTTCTACTAGTTAATATAGCTTAATTTTCATAAATTGTGTTTTAATATAATGATAAA
This sequence comes from Nicotiana attenuata, assembly GCF_001879085.1. Classification (NCBI taxonomy): domain Eukaryota; kingdom Viridiplantae; phylum Streptophyta; class Magnoliopsida; order Solanales; family Solanaceae; genus Nicotiana; species Nicotiana attenuata. Next base: position 96,567 of record NW_017670966.1, read on the forward strand.
AATATTTTCCTTATTAAATGCACTACTATTACTGTGACGACCCGACCCGTCGTCACGTGAGTTACCGCCCCATGTTCCCCATTTTTTCTATTTCTTTATGCTTCATTATCAGTGTTGGGTGTGAACGAGTTGATTTGGATTGGTTCTAGAAGGAAATGAGACACTTAGTCTCTTTAAGGAAGGTTTGTTTTGGAAAAGTCAACCGGATGTTGACTTATCCGTTAGAGGGCTCAGATATAATTTTTGATGGTTCGGTTAGCTTCGGGGGATGATTTGTGACTTAGGAGTGTGATCCGAAGTAATTTTGGAGGTCCGGTGTCGAATTAGGCTTGAATTGGCAAAGTTAGTATTTTGGCGAATTCCGGTTGATAGGTGAGATTTTGATCCGAGGGTCGGAATGGAATTTCGAGAGTTGTTGTAGCTTCGTTATGTGATTTGGGATGTGTGTGCAAAATTTCAGGTCATTCGGAGGTGATTTGGTTGGGTTTTTGATCGAATGCGTGTTTCGGAAGTTTTTGAAGAACTTAGGCTTGAATTCAATGAGAATCGATGGTTTTAGTGTTGTTCGAGGTGTTTTGATGATTGGAACAAGTTTGAATGATGTTATAGGATGTGTTGGTGCTTTTGGTTGAGGTCCCGGGGGCCTCGGGGTGATTTCGGATGGCTAACGGGAGGTTTGAACTTGGAAAAATGCTGCAGAAATGCAGCAGTGAGTGCAGCAGGATTTTTGGTCTTCGCGAACGTGAGTGGGACATCGCGTTCGCGTAGAAGGAATTTGAGGGCCAGGATTTTTGACCTTCGCGTTCGCGTTGGAGGACTCGCGATCACGGAGGGTTAGGTGATCAAGCTTCGCGTTCACGGGAGAAGGTCCGCGTTCGCGTAAAGGAGTTGGGTCCCAGGGCAGTTGCCCTTCGCGTTCGCATGGAGTTGTACGCGTTCGCGTAGGCTATTTTTGTCAGAAACAATTTTTGTTCATCGCGAACGCGAGTGGACCCTCGCGTTCGCATAGAGGAAATCATCACTGGACAGAAGGGTTTTAATAAATATTTCATCCGCGAACTAAGTCCTATTTTCACCATTTTTGAGCATCCTTGAGAGCTTTTGGACGGGAATTGAAGAGGATTTCGACTGGGATTGATTGGAGGTAAGCCCTATGAACTAAAAACACGATTTTAATGTGAAATTGACCTTGAAATCCATGGAAACCTAGCAAAAAGGTGAAGAATTAGGGCTTGAGTTTTAATATTTCAAATTGGGATTTGAGGGGTCATTTGGACTCCGATTTTGGTAATCTTTGTATGTATAGACTCGTGGCGAGATAAGGAGTCCGTTGATGTTAATTTTTTTGTATTTTCGAGAAGTGGGCCCGGGGCTCGGGTTTTGCTAATTTCGAGATTTTTGCTATTTTTCGATTGTTTTCGGTTGGGTATTGTTCCATTGGCATATTGTGACGTATTCGTTATGGTTTTGATCAGATTCGACGCACGAGGAGGTCGATTTGAGAGGCAAGGGCATAGCGAGCTAGGATTTTGGCCGGCTTGAGGTGAGTAATAGATGTAAATGATGTTCTGAGGGTTTGAAACCCCGTATTTGCACATCGTAGCACTATATTGAGGTGACTTGCACGTCGGGTAGCGAGCGTGGGGTAGAGCACCGTTGGGGATTGTGACCTGGTCCGTCCCGGTAGATGAATATACTGCGTATTTGACTGAAATTCACTTATTATCATTTTAACTGAGCTGATTGCTATATTTGGGCTTCGTGTCAATTGATTGAATCCTTCAGGGATTGTTATTACTGGTTTCTTACCATTTTTACATATCCTTGAACTCAGTCCTGGTATTTAATACTATTTTGCAAACTCAGCCACCTTTTCTTAAACTTGAAACTTAATTAATATTTTTAATGAAGTTTGGGCTGAATATTTCTATATGATTGTGCCCGAGGGGCTTATGTGATTTTGGACTGAGTATGGGATCGGGCTGCACGCCGCAGCGGTATGATATTGATATTGATATGAGGTCGAGGGCCTAGTTGATGCCACGAGATGGCTTATTATTGCGCTTGGACCGTAAGGGGCCCCTCCCGGAGTCTGCACACCCCCAGTGAGCGCCGTTGACGATAAATAAATGGAGTGGGCTGCACGCCGCAGCGGGTACTGGAGAGTACTGGTCTATGTGTTGCATTGCATATTTGATTGTCTTTTACTTATTTATTTGTTGTGGTATTTCCATACTTGTTTTCACTGATTTACTGATTTTATACTACTGGGTTCAAGTTGCTGTATTTATAGAATTACTTTGTGCCTATTCGGGATTTCTTATTCTCAGTCTTTATTTATGTTTATTACTCACTGGGTCGGAGTACTCACATTACTCCCTGCACCTTGCATGCAGATCCAGGTACATCTGAGACTGTGTGAAGATTCTTCTCTGCCTAGCATCATATCTGGAAGTTTCAAGGTAGTTGCATTTGACGTTCCCACTCCTGATCTTCCTTCTATCTTATTTACTTTATTTCCGCATTTCTAGAGAACGATATGTAGTAGGTTGATACTCATGTATTAGAGGCTCAGACTTGTGACACCGGATTCTTCGGGCTGTGTAGTTGTTTATATTTTGGGGTTTCCGCTTGTTTAACTCTATTTCAGGATTTCAGTATTATGACTTAGTAATTTAGCTGTGTTAATTTATTTATGTACTGTGATTAGTTGGTTAAGGTTGTTGAAATGGTCGGGCTTGCCTAACAGTGNTCTGTGCATTTATTAGTGAAAAGTACCGGTTTATGTGTTGCATTGCATATTTGATTGTCATTTACTTATTTATCTGTTGTGGTATTTCCATAACTGTTTTCATTGATTTACTGATTCTATACTACTTGGTAAGTTGCTGTATTTATAGAATTACTTTGTGCCTATTCGGGATTTCTTATTCTCAGTCTTTATTTATGTTTATTACTCACTGGGTCGGAGTACTCACATTACTCCCTGCACCTTGCGTGCAGATCCAGGTACATCTGAGGCTGTGTGAGGATTACTCTGCCTAGCAGCTTATCCGGGAATATCAAGGTAGCTGCATTTGACGTCCGCAGTCCTGATCTTCCTTCTATCTTATTGCTTTATTTCCGTATTTTCTAGAGAACGATATGTAGTAGGTTGATACCCCTGTATTAGAGGCTCAGACTTGTGACACCGGATTCTTCGGGCTGTGTTGTTGTTTTATATTTGGGATTCCGCATGTGTTAACTTTATTTCAGAATTGCATTATTATGACTTAGTAATTATCCATGTTGATTAATTCATGAACTATATAAAAATGGTTAAGGTTATTAAATTGGTCGGGCTTGCCTAGCAGTGTGTTGGGCGCCATCACGACCGGGGTTGGGGTCGTGACAAGTTGGTATCAGAGCCTAGGTTACTTGGTCTCGCGAGTCATGAGCCAGTTTAGTAGAGTCTCGCGGATTGGTACGGAGACGTCTGTACTTATCCTCGGGAGGCTGCAGAACCTTTAGGAAAACTTCACATTCTTGAAATTCTTGTCGTGCGGCTTTGTTGAACCGAGAACTAAACTTCTATTATTCTATTCTCTCACAGATGGTGAGGACACGAGCTACCGGACGTGGCGGACGACCACCAGTGCCACCTATTGAGGCCGCCGAAGGCCGTGGACGCGGTCGTGGTCGTGGCATAGGCAGAGCAGCCGGGGCAGCACCTGCTGATCCACCAGTTGCCCCAGCTCAGGATCAGGCTCCAGCTGTGGATACTCCACCAGCACCTGTTCAGGCACCAGCTGTGCCCATCATGATTTCGGGACTTCAGGAGACCTTGGCACAGATATTATCAGTCTGCACTGGCCTGGCTCAAGCAGTTTCAGCCACCACAGCAGCAGCAGCTACTTCACAGGCTGGGGGAGGCAATCAGACCCCCGCTGCTCGCACACCTGAGCATGTGGTACATGGACTACAGACACCTGAGGCACCTCCAGCTCAGCAGGTTGCACCGGCTCAGGGCTTCGTGGTTCCAGCTCTGCCAGACGATGAGCAGTGTCGTCTCGAGAGGTTTGGTAGGCTCCGGCCTCCGACATTCGGTGGTGCTGAATGCGAGGATGCCCAGGGTTTTCTTGACAGATGTCAGCGTATGCTCCGTACGGCAGGGATCCTTGAGTCGAGTGGTGTGGCATTTACTACTTTCCAGTTCACGGGGGCTGCTCTTACTTGGTGGGAGGACTTTGAGAGGTGTAGGCCTGTCGGTGCAGCACCTCTGACTTGGCAGCAGTTCTCCGCTCTTTTTCTGGAGAAATATGTACCTCAGTCCCGCAGAGAGGAGATGCGTAGGCAATTTGAGTGGTTGACACAGGGGGATATGACAGTGACTCAGTACGAGATGAGGTTTTCACAGTTGGCTCGTCATGCTACCTGGATGGTTCCGTCAGATCGTGAGAGGATCAAGAGATTTGTGGATGGCCTTAATTACCATCTCCGTATTTTGATGACTAGAGAGAGAGTACTGGGTGCTACGTTTGAGGAGGTGGTGGATATCACTCGTGAGATCGGGTCAGTTCGCCGTAGAGAGTGAGAGGAGAGGGAGGCCAAGAGGCCTCGTGGATCGGGCAGTTACAGTGGTGCTCCTTCGAGGGGCCAATTCCAGCATGGTAGAGGTCGTTCTTTCAGGCCTGCTCAGTCGGCCCGTCCAGAGTATCGTGGGGGATCTTCCGGCTGTGGTCATCATGGGTCCCAGCAGGGTCAGTCTTCACTCAGCGCCCTCCCAGCTCAGAGTTTATCTCATGCCCCATCAGCTCAGGGTTCTTCTGCGCCGAGTGCATCTGCTAGTCACTCTGGTGCGAGGGGTTCCCATCAGTCCCCATCTCCAGCACCAGGCAGTTGTTATGAGTGCGGAGAATTTGGTCACTTGAGGAGGCAGTGTCCTCGCCTTCGTGGCAGTCTGCATCGGCAGAGGGGTCAGCCCTCGACTTCTGCTCCAGTTACATCATCACCCGCCCAGCCAGCTAGGGATGGAGATCAGGCAGCCAGGGGTCGTCCCAGAGGTGGAGGTTGATCAGGCGGTGGCCAGGCTCGTTTCTATGCTATGTCGGGCAGGACAGATGCCATTGCTTCAGACGCTGTCATTACAGGTATTGTTTTAGTCTGCCATAGAGACGCCTCAGTATTATTTGATCCCGGTTCCACCTATTCATATGTGTCTTCATATTTTGCTCATCATTTGGGTACGTCCCGAGGGTGTCTTGCTTACCTGTTTATGTATCTACCCCGGTGGGCGATACTATTATTGTAGACCATGTATACCGGTCATGTTTGGTGACCATTGGGGGTCTGGAGACCCGAGTTGATTTATTGCTATTGAGCATGGTGGACTTCGACGTTATTTTGGGCATGGATTGGTTATCTCCGTGTCATGCTATTCTAGACTGTCATGCTAAGACAGTCACTTTGGCTATACCGGGTGTACCGAGGATCGAGTGGCGTGGTGTGACTGACTATGTTCCTAGTAGAGTTATTTCCTTCTTGAAGGCCCAGCGTATGGTTGGGAAGGGTTGTCTTTCCTATTTGGCGTTTGTGAGGGATGTTGGAGCTGAGACTCCTAGCATTGATTCCGTTCCAGTCGTGAGGGATTTTCCCGATGTATTTCCTGCAGACCTGCCGGGCATGCCGCCGGACAGGGATATTGATTTTGGTATTGACCTGGTGCCGGGCACCCAGCCCATCTCTACTCCGCCATATTGTATGGCACCAGCGGAGTTGAAGGAATTGAAGGAGCAGCTTCAGGAACTCCTAGATAAGGGGTTCATTCGGCCTAGTGTGTCACCTTGGGGTGCGCCAGTCCTATTTGTGAAGAAGAAGGATGGCACAATGAGAATGTGTATCGATTATAGGCAATTGAACAAAGTAACAGTGAAGAACAAGTATCCCCTGCCTCGCATAGATGATTGTTTGACCAGCTTCAGGGAGCGAGGGTGTTTTCCAAGATTGATCTCCGTTCGGGTTATCACCAGTTGAAGATCAGGGATTCAGATATTCATAAGACTGCTTTCAGGACTAGATATGGTCACTATGAGTTTCTGGTCATGCCTTCGGGCTGACCAATGCCCCAACAGCGTTCATGCACCTGATGAACAGTGTATTTCGGCCTTATCTGGATTCATTTGTCATAGTGTTCATTGATGATATTCTGGTATACTCGCGTAGTCAGGAGGAGCACGCGCAGCATTTGCGAGTTGTATTGCAGAGATTGAGGGAGGAGAGGCTTTATGCAAAGTTCTCCAAGTGTGAGTTCTGGCTCGGTTCAGTGGCTTTCTTGGGACACGTGGTGTCCAGCGAGGGTATTCAGGTTGACCCGAAGAAGATAGAGGCGGTGCAGAGTTGGCCTAGACCGTCCTCAGCCACAGAGATTCGTAGTTTCCTTGGGTTGGCAGGCTATTACCGCCGGTTTGTTCAGGGTTTTTCCTCTATTGCATCGCCCTTGACCAAGTTGACTCAGAAGGGTGTTTCATTTGTATGGTCGGACGAGTGTGAGGAGAGCTTTCAGAAGCTCAAGACAGCTTTGACCACAGCTCCAGTATTGGTTTTGCCATCAGCTTCAGGTTCTTATACGGTATATTGCGATGCTTCGCGAGTTGGGATTGGTTGTATTTTGATGCAGGAGGGTAGAGTTATTGCTTATGCTTCTCGTCAGTTGAAGCCCCATGAGCAGAACTATCCCGTTCATGATTTGGAGTTAGCTGCTATAGTTCATGCATTGAAGATTTGGAGGCATTACTTGTATGGCGTATCTTGTGAGGTATTCACTGATCATCGCAGTCTTCAGCATTTGTTCAAGCAAAAGGATCTTAATTTGAGGCAGCGGAGGTGGCTAGAGTTACTTAAGGATTATGATATCACCATTCTGTATCACCCGGGGAAGGCCAATGTAGTGGCCGATGCTTTGAGCCGAAAGGCGGTGAGTATGGGGAGCTTGGCATACATTCCAGTTGGGGAGAGGCCATTTGCAGTTGATGTTTAGGCCTTGGCCAATCGATTTTACTAGATATTTCAGAGCCCATTCGGGTGTTGGCTTGTGTGGTTTCTCGGTCTTCCTTGTATGACCGCATCAGGGAGTGTCAGTATGATGATCCGCATTTGCTTGTCCTTGAGGACAGGGTTCAGCATGATGATGGCAGAGACGTGACCATTGGTGATGATGGTGTGTTGAGGATGCAGGGCCGGATTTGCGTGCCCAATGTGGATGGGCTTCGGGAGTTGATATTGGGGGAGGCCCATAGCTCGCGGTATTCCATTCATCCGTGTGCCGCGAAGATGTATTAGGATCTTAGGCAGCACTATTGGTGGCGGAGGATGAAGAGAGATATTGTGGAGTATTTAGCTCGGTGTCTTAATTGTCAGCAGGTGAAATATGAGCATTAGAGACCGGGTGGCTTGCATCGGCAGATGGTTATTCCTGAGTGGAAGTGGGAGAGGATCACTATGGATTTTGTTACCGGACTCTCTCGGACTTTGAAGAAGTTTGATGCTATTTGGGTGGTTGTAGACAGGCTGACCAAGTCCGCGCACTTCATTCCGGTTTGTACTACTTATTCTTCAGAGCGGCTGGCACAGATTTATATTCGGGATATTGTTCGGTTGCATGGTGTCCCAGTTTCCGTCATATCAGATTGAGGCACTCAGTTTACCTCTTAGTTTTGGCAGACGGTTCAGCGAGAGTTGGGTACTCAGGTGCAGTTGAGCACATCCTTTCACCCTCAGACGGATGGGCAGTCCGAGCGTACCATTCAGATATTGGAGGATATGCTATGCGCCTGTGTTATTGATTTTGTAGGGTCATGGGATCGGTTTCTACCGCTTGTAGAGTTTTCCTACAACAACAGCTATCAGTCCAGCATTTAGATGGCGCCGTATGAGGCCTTGTATGGGAGACGGTGTAGATCTCCAGTTGGTTGGTTTGAGCCCGGGGAGGCTAGATTGTTGGGACAGATTTGGTTCAGGATGCATTGGAGAAGGTGAAGGTGATTCATGAGAGACTCCGTACGGCGCAGTCGAGGCAGAAGAGTTATGCGGACAGGAAGGTCCGAGATGTATCCTATATGATTGGTGAGAAGGTCTTGCTGAAGGTTTCACCCACAAAGGGTGTTGTGAGATTCGTAAAGAAAGGGAAATTGAGTCCGCGGTTCATTGGGCCTTTTGAGGTACTTAGGAGGATTGGGGAGGTGGCTTATGAGCTTGCCTTGCCACCTAGCTTGTCGAGCGTGCATCCAGTTTTTCATGTTTCTATGCTCCGGAAGTATATTAGAGACCCGTCCCATGTCTTGGATTTCAGTACAGTTCAGTTGGAGGGTGATTTGACTTATGATGTAGAGCCAGCAGCCATTTTGGATCGTCAGGTTCGGAAATTAAGGTCAAAGGATGTTGCTTCGGTGAAGGTGCAGTGGAGAGGTCGGCCCGTGGAGGAGGCTACCTGGGAGACCGAACGGGAGATGCGGAGCAGATATCCTCACCTATTTGAGGCTTCAGGTATGTTTCTTGACTCGCTCGAGGACGAGCGTTTGTTTAAGTTGGGGAGGATGTGACGACCCGACCCGTCGTCACGTGAGTTACCGCCCCGTTTTCCCCATTTTCTGCTTCTTTGTGCTTCATTATAAGAGTCTTGTGTGAACGAGTTGATTTGGATTGGTTTTAGAAGAAAATGAGACACTTAGTCTCTTTAAGGAAGGTTTGTTTTGGAAAAGTCAACCGGATGTTGACTTATGCGTTAGAGTGCTCAGATATGAATTCCGGTGATTCNATTAGGCTTGAATTGGCGAAGTTAGTATTTTGGCGAATTCCGGTTGATAGGTGAGATTTTGATCCGAGGGTCGGAACGAAATTCCGAGAGTTGCTGTAGCTTCGTTATGTGATTTGGGATGTGTGTGCAAAATTTCAGGTCATTCGGAGGTGATTTGGTTGGGTTTTTGATCGAATGCGTATTTCGGAAGTTTTTAAAGAACTTAGGCTTGAATTCGATGAGAAATGATGGTTTTAGTGTTGTTTGAGGTGTTTTAATGATTGGAACAAGTTTGAATGATGTTATAAGAGGTGTTGGTATTTTTGCTTGAGGTCCCGGGGCCTCGGGGTAATTTTGGATAGTTAACGGGAAGTTTTGATTTGTGAAACTTAAGAAATTGTAGCTGTTTCTGGTATTTTCGCTTCTGCGGAAATGGTACCGCAGACGCGAGGGGAGAGTCGCAGAAGCGGCAGGGACCGCAGGTGCGGATTTGGTGACCGCATCTGCGGAGTCACAGATGCGACAAAATGGCCGCAGATACGAGATTTGGATATCTAATGGGATCCGCAAATGCGGAGCTTGGTCCGCAGAAGCGGAAGCCGCAGATGCGGGAAATCGACCGCAGAAGCGGTTATTTCCGCAGAAGTGGCCTGTTGACCGCAAAAGCGGGAGTCGCAGATGCGACCATGGAGCCGCAGATGCGGAAATGACTGAGCAGTGTTATTAAATTTCATCTTCGCGAAATTTCAAAGGGTTTCATATTTTCACTTCGGACTTGGAGAATTTGGGCGAGTTGGAAGAGAGGAATCAAGGGACTTCTTTGAGGTAAGGATTTCTGAGTATAAAACACAATTCTAAGGTGTTATTACATGAATTTAGACCGAAAAACTAAGGAATTAAGGAGTTAGAATGGAGGTTAGGGCTTGGAACTTAAGAGAGTTAAAATGGGGGTTTGAGGGGTCATTTGGACTCCGATTTTGGTAACCTTTATATGTATAGACTCGTGGCGAGATAAGGAGTTCGTTGATGTTAAATTTTCTGATTTTCGAGAAGTGGGCCCGGGGCTCGGATTTTGCTAATTTCGAGATTTTTGCTATTTTTCAATTATTTTCGATTGGGTATTGTTCCATTGGCATATTGTGACGTATTCGTTGCGGGTTTGATCAGATTCGACGCACGAGGAGGTCGATTTTAGAGGCAAGGGCATAACGAGCTAGGATTTTGGCCGGCTTGAGGTGAGTAATAGATGTAAATGATGTTCTGAGGTTTGAAACCCCGTATTTGCACATCGTAGTGCTATATTGAGGTGACTTGCACGTCGGATAGCGAGCGTGGGGTAGAGCACCGTTGGGGATTGTCACCTGGTCCGTCCCTGTAGATGAAAATTACTGCGTATTTGATTGAAATTCACTTATTACTTATAATAAATGGCTGATTGCTATATTTGGGCTTCGTGCCAATTGATTAAATCCTTCAGGGATTGTTTTTACTGGTTTCTTACCATTTTTACATATCATTGAACTCAGTCCTAGTATTTAATACTGTTTTGCAAACTCAACCACTTTTTCTCAAAACTTGAAACTTAAATATATTTCTAATGAAGTTTGGGCTGAAAATTTCTATATTATTGTGCCCGAGGGGCTTATGTGATTTTGGACTGAGTATGGGATCGGGCTGCACGCCGCAGCGGTATGATATTGATATTGATATGAGGCCGAGAGCCTAGTTGATGCCACGAGATGGCTTATTATTGCGCTTGGGCCGTAAGGGGTCCCTTCCGGAGTCTGCACACCCCCAGTGAGCGCCGTCGACGATAAATAAATGGAGCGGGCTGCACGCCGCAGCGGGTACTGGAGAGTACCGGTCTATGTGTTGCATTGCATATTTGATTGTCATTTAATTATTTATCTGTTGTGGGATTTTCCATAATTATTTTCACTAATTTTACTGATTTTATACTACTGGGTTCAAGTTGCTGTATTTATAGAATTACTTTGTGTCTATTCAGGATTTCTTATTCTCAGCCTTTATTTATGTTTATTACTCACTGGGTCGGAGTACTCACATTACTCCCTGCACCTTGCGTGCAGATCCAGGTACACCCTGAGGCTGTGTGAGGACTTCTCTGCCTAGCATCATATCTGGAAGTTTCAAGGTAGCTGCATTTGACGTTCGCAGTCCTGATCTTCCTTCTATCTTATTTGCTTTATTTCCGCATTTCTAGAGAACGATATGTAGTAGGTTTATACTCATGTATTAGAGGCTCAGACTTGTGACACCGGATTCTTCGGGCTGTGTAGTAGTATTTCTACTTGGGTTTTCCGCATGTTTTAATTATATTTTAGAGTTTCAGTATTATGACTTAGTAATTATTTGTGTTAATTGAATCATGAACTGTATAAAAAGGGTTAAGGTTGTTGAATTGGTTGGAATTGCCTAGCAGTGTGTTGGGCGCCATCACGACCGGGGTTAGGGTCGTGACAAGTTGGTATCAGAGCCTAGGTTACTTTGTCTCGCGAGTCATGAGCCGGTTTAGTAGAGTCTCGTGGATCGGTACGGAGACGTCTGTACTTATCCTCGAGAGGCTGCGGAACCTTTAGGCAAACTTCACATTCTTGAACTTTTATCATGCGTCCTTGATTCAGCTTGAAAAGAAACTCTTGAAATTCCTTCCACGTGTTCGTACGCGCACATGAGCGCTCAGTATCAGATGTGCCTTGATGGCTTGTGATTCCCCGATCGAGGGGCGAGATATAATCTCTGTGAGTTTATGTTGGGCCAGTCTGGAGGACTTGAGGACGGATCTTTTCCTATGGCTTGAGCACCGAGGTGCTGATTGTGTGAGCAAGTGTTTCGAACTTATATGTTCGGCATTGCCCCTATTAGTAGGAGTGACGGCTGGTTAGCTACGTGGTGAGTATGTTAGTGCTGCAAGGTGCATCTATGTGACTTGGAGGTGATGAGGAAGGCCTACTGGATGATAGAAGAACTATTAGGTGTTTGAATTCCATTGCGATTCGAGGTATAGCCTGATTTATGGGCGCGTGAAGAATCTTTTCATGTTTCCAGTTGAGAGTGAAGTAAAAATTTTATGTTGCGGTATGAGTTCAGATTCAGGAAGACTAAGCGACTGCATACAGTTTAGGACGGTGGAAGGTATACAAAAATGGTAGTTGGAGGCAAAGCAGGTGGGTCATCTCCTGCGGAGTGTTCTAAAGTTGTGTGATCCTTATGTTATCTATTTGAAGATCTCATTTACAAGTGAAGAAAATGTGTTGACATCTAACTTGGATCGCCTAGAGAGTGGGCTTAACTGTTGTGTGAGTGAATGCGAGATTTGCAGAAGAGTTAAAAAAAAAAGTTCTAGATGATTTGTGTTTCCACAAGCTTATGAAGGATTGAGTTTAATATCACTATGGTATTAAGGCAGCAATGGAGTATGTGCGTTATGAGTTGTTGGGAGTGTTTTGATCTGTGGCTTCGAGCCAAGTTGGGGAGTTTGCTATTGATTAGCTAATTGTACGGTTATGTGCTATGTTGGTTCTGGTTTGAGGCATGCTGGCGAATCAGTTCTGGTTGCGAAAATTTAGCCGAGGATGGCACGAGTGAAGCAAAATTTTGACAAAGGTTATATGGTGCTTCATAGATGTGTGAGAATCACAGGATGTCTTAAGCTGTTGTTGGTAAAGAATGCTCGGTGCATGGAGCATGAAGATGTTTGTTTGTATTGGGATGAGGTCATATCCTGCGGTGTTAGAATGCTAATGAGGCACGGGTGTTATGTTTGTTTGATCAGGTGAATTGCAGTTTGAATAAGAAGTAAATGACTCTTGAGAATGATTTTAATGTGTTCAAGATTCTACATGTAACAATCATATGTCTTAAGGTTGTGTATGTGGTTAGAGACTGTGTTTTCATTGGAAAAGGTCAAGACTTGTGGTATTTTATGTTAATTATGGGATTCTATGTATCAGTATCTGGAAAGTAAAGGTAACGGGTTTAGATTCGCAGGAAGTTCTTCAGAGTAAAGTATTTTGGAATGTGGTGTTTCTGGGAATATTTGAGAGAGGATTCAGTGGCTTATGGGTCTTAGACAGTGTGGTCTTGTGCTTGGGTCTCGTGTAGTGAGCCTGGGTTGAGGAACTGTGGTGCTACAACAAGGGGGAATATCAAGTTGATGATGAATCAGAAGGGAAATTAGATAGATGGAATATCTTGATAGTAGACCGAATTGGTATGGTAAGGATATGATTAATTCTTCGTATGTGTTCGAGGTAATGAGCCCTTACAAGTATTTTGCAGCAATGCTCTTGGGTTTTGATGGCTTGCTTAGCTTGGTCGAGTTAGAAGGATTCCGTCCTGGCAGTTTAATTTATGCAAACGAAATTGAGAGAGTTCATGTTGATTTCTACCGTGCTTGAAGAGGTGCATTTTCTACGAATATGAGAGACATGGAATGTGTAATTATTTTTCTTCTAGATGGGATCAATGGAAGTTCTTGACTAGTTGAGTGCGTTGATGTCTGTGGCTCGGAAGGGAGATAAAAGTTTTCCTGCTATCCTTGGATGGTATGGTATATGCGGTATGTTGTGGAGGATCGAGATTTGCGTGTACGAGGTTTCAGTTCAGTTCTGAAATGAAGTTCATAAAACTCTTAGGCAACGGGTCGCCTCAGATAATCAAGGAAATGGCGCTGCTAATTGGAAGCGATTTGACGAGAGTATATGTCTCAGAAAAAGGGTAATGTGATTAAACTGATGATACTTCGGTAGTATTACGACATTTTCTTGTTGGATCAACTGGTGGTATTCGGGTTTGGTTGGTGGCACAGGAAATTTTAAAGTATCTATCGTGGAGTGATGGGGTATTTAAGGTGTGGTATGCGTTCGGACGACAAAAATTGGGATCAGGTATGATGATTCATGTGCTATATGGAGTTGGAGACTGGGAGTTCTCATGTACAGGCTATGTGTGGTTGTGGATCGTGTGTATTCGGCACTGTTTAGCAGCAATCGGGATTTGGAGGCTCGAGTGGATCTTTATTTGCTGGTATGTTAGATTTTGGATGTGATGT